>NC_056728.1:1144363755-1144386255 GCF_019279795.1 Protopterus annectens | reverse complement strand
TGCAGCAACACTGAGGGACTTGCAGGAATGTCTAGCAAGTACTGCCTGTGCAGTACCTGTGTCATATCCTGAACTCTGCATAAGTGTGTCCTATGGGTTATGGTAATCAGATGGAAGAGATGTTGTACAGGAAACATCATCCAGGGCTCTCTACAGGTAGCATATGCATAATGTCAAGTCTCCCAAAGGCATGTGTTGCAATGTGTTTTACATTACTGAGACCAAGGCTGAAACCAACAGATAGTATTAATAAAGATACATGTGGTGCACAAGCAACACCTCACTCCACCTCAGGCCATCCATCCCCATGTGTCAAAGTCATGGCCTCAAGCTAAATGCCAAAAAATGCATAGTCACCCCATTTGGAAAAAACAAAACACCCACGAATTACCACATAGGCGGCAGCCCCCTTAATACAGAAGAGGTAATAAGAGATCTGGGGACCCAGGTAGATAGTAATCTCTGCTTTGACAATCATATTACCAAAGTAGTTAGGAAATCCTTCTATGTGGTCCATCTAATTACTATGGGGTTCACATCTAGAAATAAAGAGGTTATAGTGCCCCTCTACTCATCACTCATCAGACCCATCATAGAGTACAATGCCCCATTTGGGATGTACCTCACGAGGCACTTCCAACAGCTTGAAAAACCACAAAAGCACCTCACCAAGAGGATTACTGGCCTCAAACATATGTCCTATGCAGCCCGACTGAAAAAACTCCGGCTGTACTCAGTGGCATATCGCTTACTCAGAGGTGATCTCTGCCTGACTTACAAAGCCATGTCCAACTCAGAATTGATGGACATGCTCCACCTAAAGAAATCCAAGTCACTGTGAGCCACATGGTCTAGTGAGCTAAACCTCGCCACAACAATAAATAGAACATGTTGCAGGGATAGATTCCTGTCACAGAGACTCCCCATGCTTTGGAACAAAATTCTTAACTACATTAGGCAGAGCCTCTCACTAACACTCTTCAAGAGAAGCCTTGACGAGTGGATGGGTAACAGAAAGTACACCCATGGGATCACTTCATTGGCTCTGCTTGACAGAGGCTCAGTTAATTAATCAATGGGGTGGCAAAAGCCGACACACTCTGGCTAGGCTTATAAATGCCCTTGGGCAGATAGCCTAGTACCTACCTATGAACCTATGAACCTATGTACCTTGATGGTGCCAGTGTACACCTTTAGGTTTGCTGTTCATTAGCAGGAACTAGGCTGGTAGACATGGTGTTCTGAATTTGGAACATTGCAAAATGACACTCATATGTGGCCCATAGTTGTCAAGCATCTGCAAAAAGGCTGAGAAGGGTGTCATCCTGAAACACAACAGTGAACTGAAGCCTACATCCAATGCTTGCTAAGAATGGCTGTATCTAAACACAGTCAATGTCATGAATTGTGCCAGACATAACCCTGACTCCACAGCAATAATGAAGGCACTGCATGACCTCCAAGGGCTGTGCACATGAGCTGACCTTGCAATCCAGCAGAGTTTGGGGATAATTGTAGGGCAGAGTGACCAAATAATGGCAAGGGAAGATGGGCCATGCTAGTATTCCCCTCCCAGGAATAGTGACTGCTGTAGTTCACTTAACAGGTGCTGCAACAAACCATCATGTTAAGAGTGTGCACACTTATGCAATTCACATATTGTATGCATCTCAATCAGCATCTGCACAACTAACACATATGTTTGATACTGCATTTGATTACACAGGTTATATGTCACATATCAGGTGTGCGTAATGTTAACATATGCAGTTTTGCGGCCCCATTGCATATCAAGGAAGAGGCTGGCATGTCAGTAAGGGTGTGTACACTCCTCATAGCCACAGTAAGCTTTGAAGGTTGTCAGTGCAATTGGATTTTATTGCTCATACATGCACTGCTGATGATGAGATCTGCAAATCAAAGGTCAGGCATTCACTATTGACATCTGTCCTCATATCATCCCAGGTATGTGTCAGACAAACACATAGGTGCTGTGAGCAACAGAGCAAACATTACTGCCACGCATATACACATTCCGCAATGGTGTGTACACTCCTGACGTATGGTGCACAGTACATGCCAGGGTGCTGAACAGGTGCACAGCAATACTGTGTACATGGGTGCAGTGTATTCCAATGGAAGCGGCATCACCTACTAACACAATACATGCATCACAGTGATGTATAATGTTGGTAACAGGGATTGAGTATAGCTGCAGAGCATGTTGTTGAGTGCCATATGTCATGCATGTTGACTGTTGGGTAATGAGAGGTCTGTGTGATATCTTTGTGCCACCTCACCTGTAAATGTGTGTGTGTGTGTGTGGGTGTGTGTGTGTGTGTGTGTGTGTGTGTGTGTGTGTGTGTGTGTGTGTGTGTGTGTGTGTGTGTGTGTATGTGAGTATAGGTAAGCAATGATGTACAGGTCTTAAATTACATTTTTTGTTTCCCCCTCACAGGTGGCAAGGTGGGTCAGGGTCCCTCCTGCAGGCAAACTGATGTTAGTGTCCATAGAGACTCTGACAATAAGGATAGGTATGGCGAGGAACAGGCAGGGTTGTCAGATGTGCCATCCACTGACATCCCACTGTTATCCACCCAATCCCTGCACACCATCACATTGCCTATACATACCCCATCACCAGTGGCCGTACATGAGGGAAAGTTGGTGGTTGGTGGCATGGGACAGGACAGTGTGGTGACTATGGCAAGTGTGTCTGTACAGAGCAGCCATAGCCAGAATGCCTGGCGAGGTACCACACAGGCAGATATACAGGGGTGCTCATAGGAGGACTGCTGGCCATCATGCCCCTGGTAGAAGTGTTTTGAGCCATCATGGAGGCACAGGCATGTATGGAACATTATACCAAAGTCTGAGGCTCCAGAGGGCTTCTCATTCTGCTGTACTTGATAACATCTGTGATCTTGCAGGTGCCCAACATTATTTTGCAGAGGTCCTGGATAGATGGTTGGGTGAGATGGTGATAATCCTCGACCATGCAATGTCTGTGTTAGAGCATATGGTGGGAGTAGGGCGACAGCCACATGGAAGTAGGTCAGCAACGCCAACAGGAGGATGTCTATGTGATGTGCAACAAGTCACAGCCACTCCCATAATGCAGTACCAGCACCAATAGTGCAGGGTGGGGGGGTGCTGTCCACACCACAACACAGCAGGCCATGTGCACATTGTCCTGGCTGGATCCAACAGGCCCCCTGATCCAGAGGACATTTGTCATCTTCAGGGGAGAGTACCATATCTGGGTTTGTACCTGGTAGCACCCGTGGAATGCTTGGCAGGCACAGTTCTCATGTCCTTGGCTGAAGATGGTGAACTGCACACCCTGCTTTGTATGGTCTGCAGCTGTCCAACAAACCCCTGTATAGGGCAGCGACATGGCAGAACTGTGCACACACACACACACACACACACACACACACACACACACACACACACACACACACACACACACACACATCACCAACACAGCTAGGGCACCTCCATACCTACACACACCACATCTGCACAGCCCAATTGATAATGAAAACCCCTACCACACACACATGATGTCAACCAAATGTCTCAGCCCAGGTCTCTGGCAAACCCACAACACACCCTTTGCATATGATGATACCAGTGCCACATCCCTGTCATCCATACAATCTATGCAGGGAAGGCTGATATGGTTTTGATGCACAGGGTGAATGTATGAAGGTTTAGCAGTATAATGCTGTGTAACATATTTTCAGCTGGAAAGTTTAATGCTTACATGTCAGGATGTGTAGCTGTCCAGCCATGATGCATTATAGCTGTTATTAAAACTGACTGATTGTGATCTCCATAATGTATACAGTTTGTGTTTTAGGTGTCTATGTGTCAGCAGAATGTTGGTCTGGTGTTGTTTCCTACAAGGGGTATGGCACTGTGGTGGCACATTGACTGTGTCATATCCTGGGTACAGCTGAACACAAGTAACAGGTCTGTATAACAGTTACTGCATGTGCCACATGGCTGATAGGTCTGAGGGGTGTATACAAGTGAGTGCATGGTGGCTGATGTCAGCAGCCCTTCTACAGTGGACATTGGTAGGTGAACTGGGTGGCACACACCGCATGTTTGTGTATAACACACACACACGCACACACAGAGGCTTTGGTGTTGATGCAATACACAGAGAATACAGTGCACACGGATGCACTTAAATTTGCAGTGAACCTATTTTACCCTATTTAATTCCACCAAGACAAAATAAGTGAAACATCACATCAGTAAATAATCAGTTTGCTAGTTTAATGACATTGATGATGGTACTTGCAGGGTATATGCCCTCTTCCCCAATGTAGTGCAATCCTGGAGTTGGTAAACATAAGTGTGCTGGTGTAAGTGGCACAGCCCTCCACTTTGGTGGGTGTGGGGTGTCGTAGAACTGCACATATTGTGATTGACAAACTACTTAACTTGTTAACATAAACTGTACAGTATTACAGCACACTAAGCAGGGGGATACACACAACAATATCCCAAATGAGGATGGATGTGCCCACAACATCCACGCTCAACTATATATACCAACTCCAGTATCGTTGTGCAGTGGGGAAGAGGGCATTTACACATCTACTACTAGTTTTGATGGAATGAATTTCCACAAGATGATTCCTTTGAAATGTTAGCATTTGCCAGTCAGTTCTCAGTCAGATGACCTCCAGAGACATGTATTTTCACAAACTGATGTTGATCCCTTCACATACATACACACTTACCTGGCAACACTGAGAGTAGAACCCCTACCTAGGTACTTATTGCTACTACTGTGTTTGGCCTTAATTGCATACACCACACATCTTTTAGGATGAGGTGTGTCCCAAGTTTCTTGTTAAGTAAAGAACATCCCCAGGCCTTGTACAGTATGGTAATAGGGAATGTACTGGGTGTTAATGAACAATACACAGTATGACATACTGTCATATACACATTGACAAACACATAACAGTCATAGACACATCTGAGACACATAGGTTTATCAGTGCTAACTACCTTGTCAGTACGTCTCTTTTGTTACAGATAATTTGCACACAGCACATGCATCATTGGGCTGGATAGTGTAATCAGTTACCTGCATGGTTGATGGTGACAGCGGTCCTCATACAGTGGACCTCGGGACATGTACTGGGGGTACCATGGTGTAAAGACAGTATACCCAACACCCAAACCCCACATTGGACATTTTTCTCACTGAAACCCATGATAATATTCCGACATACCCACAATCACACATTGACCAGGACTGCAATACAACCCCTTGTCTATCTCATCAGTGCTACTACAGGGATATGCATTTATTGCACATGCCACAGGGATAGTATGGTGATGGTTTGTCATGGCTCTCCTAATGTCAGCAACATCACTATCCCTTATGCTGTATGGTAAGGTGTATTGTATTTGGAGAATGTGGCCTCAGAATGCTGTATCCTATAACTATACACAATTGTACACATACACACACTTCCCAGGACTCAGAGGGTAAACCATGCCTATCTACCATTTGTACAACAGTGTTCTGCTATTACTGCAATCTCCAGGTAGCCAATAGGGTGAAGAGTGTAACAAGGTGCATTTAATATCCACTAGAGCAGCAGCCATTTCTAACTATGGCAATGGGGGGGGGAGGTTTGTAGTGGGTGAGAAGGCCTTCAGGATATTATCAACTACAAGTTTACAAACACACAGACACTGTTATCCTTAGTAATGCACACTGACACATTTGTCAGTACTGGGGTCCATAGGTGCAGTTGTTCCTAAGTGTGTACCAGGAAATTGTCCATGGAGAGATGAGAAGAGTAGGGGATGTGGGTACAGTGGTATCATGTCACCTGACATTTGTCAGCAGGCCATCTATCAACTGATGCCACGTGAGTGATCCCCAGGGTGACAGTTAAATGCAACATCCAATCATCTGGTTGTCTTTGGCAGAGAACCAGTGAGGTGTTCCAATTGACATGTATGCAACATATGTTATATAACATGGCCAGCGTCTGGGTTGGAAACCTGTACCCAAGCATGTTCTGTTGACTGCGGTAGTCTAGTTGAGGTATCCATGGCATGTGGTGCATACAGAGCGGGGTTTACTAGCCATGGCAATCATAACACAGCTGGGAAGACATGTCAGTGTCAGTCAAGCATCGATTGTCTGTAAGCTGCAAAGACGGAAACCTGAAATCTGCACATCTGTACAGAGGACAGACAGAAATCAGCTAGGCAACAGGTTATGCTTTAGAATGAATGTTTTGACAGCTAGACTTCTGACACTGATAGGTTATGCCATTACTACATGACAGCAGCCCTCAATGACATGTCCTATACACATAGTAGTCTACAGTTAATATCCACATACCAGATCAATATCCAGTAGCAAATACTTAATAACACATAGCTCACACATCAAGAACACGATAGAAAGTACTCAGAGTCCAGCTTTGCATGCAGTGGTGTATGGTTCCAGTGCTACAATTTGCGATCTAATCTTACTTGGGAAAGCACTGTTAACAGTAGTAAAGTAATGATACAATACATGTGAGTGTGACTGCATATAACCTGGAATACTACCCATGTACGAAACACATACAAAGAGAAAAGATTGTTGTACTAGCCATAAATACTTGTGTCCCATACAGTATACTCACACCCCTTGCTAATGTAATGACAGCACAGAGAAGCATGTCATGTGCATGGAATTAAATACACATATTAAAGATGTCATTACCCTGCTATTTTCTCAGTCTGGAGTGTGATCACTAGTTACCAAGCTATGCTTAGCAGGAGTAAGCATTACTTAAATGTAAATGCTAAGTAGATTTGCACGCTGGTAAGTGAAGCCTACATGGTGTAAGTACCTTTTCATTTATCCATATGTTAGCATTGCATACAGTCGCGCTAAGCTGCACAAACCTGCTTAAAGCTGCTCAAAACTGCCTTAACCACTCTGTATCCAACAGTTCCTGTTCTGTCTAGCAACAAAATAAATAGCCCTTGTAGTTCTTGAGCCCAGGACCCTGTACACTATAGCCACATTAGCTAACCACTAAGCCATCACAGTTGTGAAAATGTTTGTTGCTTTTTCAAATATATCTGTCAGTACACATACTAAATAGTAGTGAACAACTGCTTTGACTTCTACAATTGTGTAGTACTTGTCAGTGAAAATAGTGTTGAACCAGTATGTTGTTATTTCTAAATATACACATATCAGATAAATATGGTGTGATACATCTGGGAAGGTATATACAACACTCATGCTTACACATAAGGATATGAATATATATAAAATATGTATATATATGTATACATGTACATACACACATATATATTTATATATATATATATATATATATATATATATATATATATATATATATATATTGATTTATATATATCTATATATTGATTTATATATATGTGTGTGTGTGTGTGTGTGCACATATATATATATATATATATATATATATATATATATATATATATATATATATATATATGTCAATATGGAGATATATATATATAAATATGTATATTAATATATATGTGTGTGTACATGTATACACACACACACACACACATATATATATATATATATATATATATATATATATATATATATATATATATATATATATATATATATATATATATATATATATCCTTGGTGTGTGCAGGCATGGCTGTTGTATATACATTCCCAGATGTATCACACCATATTTATGTGATATGTGTATATTTAGATATAACAACATACTTGATTCAACACTATTGCTAACAGGTACTACAGATTTGTAGAAGTCAAAGAAGTTGTTCAATATTATTCAGTATGTGTACTAACAGATATATTGGAAAAGACAACAACCATCTTCATATCTGTGATGGCTAAGTGATAACTATTGTGACTATAATCTACAGGTCCTGGGTTCAAGACCTGTAATGGCTGTTTATGTTGTTGCAGGCAGAACAAGTGCTGTTGGATACAGAGAGACTAAGGCACTTTTAAACAGTTGTAAGTGGGTTTGCGCGGATTTGCGCAATAGTAAGCGTTGCTAACTTCCGGTTAAATATACGTACTGACAGCTAACCTTAAAAGTGCTTAATCTATGTAGGCACTGCTTAGCATCCCACAAACAGGCTTAATCCTGCTTGCTACTGCTTAAAATTGCTTACTCCTACTTACTCCCCATGCTAATTTCTTTAAAAGAAAAAAAGGGGTGATAGGAAAGTGGTGAAAAAGGGGGCATGCAGAGGGAAAAACAATAGGTAAAGTAGCTAGGGATGTGCATGAAGGGTGTAGCCCTTAGCCATTAGCCATGGTCTGTAGCCATCCATTTCTTCTACAGCAAGAGCTGTGATTATAAACTGAATTTGAGATTAGGTAGATTTGGACACTCAAACCCATGAGAGAGGGGTGAGGACAACAATAATATGTTGGGAAGTCAATTAGACCAGATTACATGTGTCCAGTGGACACGTGTGTGAAATGGACAGCTATGTATGGGGCAATTTTTTTTTTTTTTTTTGGGAACAGATTGCCCTTTTTGTTTTTTTTTTTAAGGTGAGAGTGGGCTGTTGGGGAAGGATATTAGGTATATTTGAGAGGTAGTTTGTCCAGAAAGACAGAAAAGACAGACAAGACAGCATACAGGGCCAGTATATGACACATGTGGGGGTAAATACTTTGGATGGGGAGGGGTGTTTCCAATTCAGAAGCCCATGAGCCCCCAAATGGAAACAGTGGGACTGAGGTCCCTACCCATGGCAGTCACCACTGCAACTTCACGGCCCTGAAGGTAGCTGTGCTGGGGGTTGAGTAGAAGGGGCAGGCTGACCCTCTAAATGCACCATGCAGCCCTCAAGCTGGCATAGCAGATCTCCAAATTCCATGCGGAGCTCGCTTATGCTCCAAGCCCCGGACCTGACTATGAGTGACAGTTTCCTGTCCCCGCCCACTTCCGGGGGCAAACCCCCATCCACTGAGGCAGTTCCACCTGAAGGTGGTGCAGGATCAGCGGACAAGGAGGTCCCAAGATGGGTCCCAGATGTGCTGGAGTCATGGCCAGATGAAGTGGGAGAGGTGGGTCTACTGGGAATGGCCTTCCCAAACATGCTATGGTGTTGGCAGTTTTAAAACATATGTGGGTTAGTAATAGTCAACACAATCCAGGATTAGTTATAATAGCATGCATGGATATTTCCATTAATGCAAATCACTAGATTTGGAACAGTTGCATAGCAAACAAAACAAATGCATATATGGAACCACAGTGGCTATTACAATAGCATGAAAGTTACATTGATAGCAACAGTCCAGGAATGATAGTATTCAACATGTAACATTAATAGAAACACATTTAAGTATGTATTGAGCAATAGGACATATGTCCCAACAGTAGGTTTGGTGTAAACATACCCACTGATTTGTGTATTTAGATTATTGTTAGAGATATGGTGGGAGGTGTCAATTAACAACTTATATATCCTTGTAGTTTTCACAACATTAATGCTCATTGCACTAATCATTAAGATACAGGCATTATTACACTACCCTATGGCCTTGGTTTGGCCAGTGGTATGTTTGTGAACAAGTGTATACTTCAACTGTGTTATAGCTAAATTCTACATATCTTACCTGGTATACCTGTGGAGGGAAGGTTTGTTAACACTACCTGACTGTTTCTGCACATATTTCCAGATTCTGAGTTAATATTATGCACATACCTCTCAATTTCTTATTGCACACACTCTGATCAAATCTTGACAACATGGGGGAGGAAATGGGACATATTTTGAATATTGCTCTTATAAACTTGGAGGGCTGATAGAGTGACAGGATTTGTTTTCATATACATTTTCTAAAGGTTTTGAGGTCTGAAAATCAAATGTATGTCATTATCTGCTGACTACAAATCTGAGCTCATCCCACTGATTTGCCACTGGGACAGGGGAACAGACAGAAAATATGAGCCAATTATCTGGACATTCTGAAAGGATGTGTACAGTTGAGAGGTATGATTATGCATATAGCTTACTACCACTCCCAGGATTCAAACCATGGCTGTGTCTGCTAAAAATACAATTTAAGTCACAGTAGAGTGTGCTATTTGGATATTGCTGTCTATCTCTTCAGTATTTTCTGTGTAAGTCTCTTGTGGTTGTACAGTCTGACCTTGCAATTGCAACAGTCTTATACAGACATCCCTAGACATTTTTATTATGTAGCACAGTGTGGGTAACAGTGGATAATACAACATTACAACTCAGAAAATGCAACACTAAAAATGCCATACAATACCAGAGTAAACACTACCAGTCCAGGATTTCAATCTTTATTGGCAGGCACAGTTTTCTTATCTGACAGACCTGTGGAGGGAATGTTTGTTAACACTACCTGAATGTTTCCACACATATTCCCAGATTCCAAGTTAATAATATGCACATACCTCTCAATCTGTTAAGGAACACATTCTGGTCATAGCTTAACAACATGGGGGTAGAAATGGGACATATTTTGAATATTGCTGTCATAAACTGTTGGTGAGTTGCTAGAGTGACAGGTTTGTTTTCATATACATTTTCTGAAGGTTTTGAGGTCTGAAAATCAGATGTATGTCATTATTTGCTGCCTAAAATTCTGAGATATCCCACTGATTTGCCAGGAGGACAGGGTAACAGGCAGAAAATATGAGCCAATTTTCTGGACATTCTGAACAAATCTGTACAATTGAGTGGCATGATTATGTGTACAGCTTACTACCACTCCCAGGATTTGAACCATGGCTGTGTTTGCTGAAAATACAACAATTTAAGTCACAGTTGAGTGTGCTATTTGGATGTCGCTGTCCATTTCTTCACTGTTTTCTAAGTCTCTCTCGGTTGTACAATCTGACCTTGTAATAACAACGGTCTTATACAGACATTCCTAGACAATTTTATTAGGTAGCACAGTGTTGGTAACAGTGGTTAATACAACATTACTATTCAGAGAATGCAACACTAAAAATGTCATACAATACCAGAGTAAACACAACCACTTCAGGATTTAGAGCTTTATTGCAGGCAGTTATAGTTTTATTTAAATACGACCTACATGGGACTATTACTCTCAGATTGTCTGGTTTATTCAGTACAACCCATACACAAAACAGTTTTTATACTGGCAGCTGACTTTCTACTACTTTCATATTTATTTGATATGACTACTACAAGCAGGATTGTTACTCATAAGACTCGTGATAAAGGCTTTGCAGCCTACTCGCATGGGCTTCTTGATTCACAGCCCACTCCGCTGCAGCTGTAATAGAAATAGAGAAATATTTAGCCATGCCTATCCATCATATACACAGACTGGACATTATTAAACAGTTACTGGTATGAGTACTTACACACTGCTGGGACATCACACCTCTGCCTTGATTCTTGGATCCACTGATCCAAGAGCTCCCTCTTCCTCTATTTCAAGTTGGCATAGTGGTGCCTGACCTACTCACCAGTCCAAGGGATACCAGTGGCACTGGTGAGGTCAAGGGCAAGACAGTCCCAGGCTTCTGCTTCATATTTGGAGCCTTGGTACTTGCCCTACAGGAGTCTCTCATCATGATTTTTACCAGGAGTCCTACCATGACCTTTGACTCCTGGATGCCCAAGCGCTGCACCCAGAAGCACAATCCTTCTCCAACTCCTACCATGCTGCCTACAGTGGGAAGCTGCAACCAGTTATGAGCTGTATTCCCACCTGTGGGGTTTAAATACGGACAATTTCCCACCCTTTGCCATGATTGGACGGTTTTGAATATGCTGAGCTAAGCTAAGCTATGGGCAAACATGCTTAGCTAAGGTTGGCATTGCTTAAAGGGACAGGTTCAGCACTGCTTACCAATGGGCAAATCCATTTAGCTGGGTTAGTCATTGCTTAGCAGTCATATTTACATAATGCTTACACCTGGTAAGCAGAGCTGTGCAATGCTTAGCATTGCATATTTTTCATTTTATAGACTATCTGCTGTATGGCATTGATTCATCATTCATTACATATTATAAATTTGTTTACTGTCCCTGACATCCCCCAATGTGCTTTCATTACATTTATTCATGTGTGACTATACTGTATGGGGCACTTGTGTTTATATGGAGATTTCACAACTTTATTACACTGACACCTCACATCTGGACCTAATGCAGTACTCCAGTTAACAAATATATGTTATTTAGTAGGTAATAAAAAAAATTGTTTATGCACTGCTGTCACATTTAAAATGTGAAGTGGTTATAGTGGGGATCACACCAGGAATGGCTGCTCACAAAGCATATACTCCAAGCAATGCACTATTGCAATACCGCTTATGTTGCATGTATCTTGTTATTTAACTTCTTGTGCTGTTTAAGCTGGACTAAGTGTAGCTAAGCAATGGGCACACCTGTGCAGCTACACTTAAGCTTTATCGCATTTATAAAAAAAAGTTTTGTTGTGTTATTTTATCTATACCCTTCAAAATATCCCTGCTAATGCAAAACCTGTTAGTTTTATCAGCTTTCTCCTTCATGGTGGGCATATCTCTCAACCTTTTGGAGCAAAACCTCTAGATAAACCCTAAAATGATGAGGGGACAAATAGAGGGGCAGATTTTAAATATTGTTCTTACAAACTTAGACAGTTGATGATAGGTCTTGCATTAGCATGGGATTTTCTGAAGGATGTGGAGTCTTTTAAACTCAAATGTTTGTCATTTTATTTAATGAATTCAATCCTCAGTTATTTTCCAGAAAGTTACAGATTTTAGGAGGAACACACCAAAACTATGAGACAAAACTGTAGAGATTTTGCAAAAATCTGTAGAGTTGAGAGGTATGTAATCCTGAGGCGTTGGGGGTGTTATGAGCATCCTCACTCATTTTAATTGCTGAAACGCATTTCTGGAGTGCAGAGGTATGTGTATTGTGAGAGCTCTGCTCTCAGACACACCCCCTGCACTCATACACAGCTCCATTTAAGTTTAACAGCACAGGCAGTGCACCTGCATGAATATCCACTTATTTGTTGAATCCCAAGGTATGTTAAAGAGTTGGTGAAAGAAAGAGAAATAGCTAAAAGAACACAAGAGTATAGGAATTATAGAAAGCAGAAATTTGTTACAGCAGCAGGGGAAATGCAGATATGACTGAGAAAGATAAGTTTATTTTGCTCTTATTTAGTGATTCTGTAGACATGCTAGAAATGTAGTGATTTTGCTGTGAAGTATTAAGTGTGAAAGACGTTTTGTTGGGTCAACATACAAATTACTTACTGGGAGATTTCTAAGTGTCACTGCCGAATGTAAAATCACAATATTTTGAATACAAAAAGTGGTGGGGAATAGATGGATCTGTTAACAAACTGCTTGCCTTACTGATCAAAATATATTCATGATGGTGCAGATATTAGTGCAATACAACCTTACTTGGCTAGACTGAGACTGCATGTCTATGCAATTATAGGCTTTGTGCTACCTAACCTCTGTGGATGGTTGGCTCATTGTTGTGTGTGTGTTTTTTTTTTTTTTTTGCATATTTTTTTTTGTCTCTGTATTAAATCAAAATGCTTAAAAAAAGCGAATGGTGATTTATCGACCCTCTTTTAGTGAAAGCTGTAAATCCTGAACACTCAGAAGAGCGATTTTTTTCCCAGGGGAAAAAAATCTCTGTTCCACAAAAAAAAAAAAAAAAGAACTTTAAAACATTAAATAAAGTGGGGGGGGGGCTTCACCCCCACCCCCCTCTACTTAAATATACCAACTCCAATATCGCACCACAGTGGAGGAAATGGCAAAGTCATGAAAACAGCCAAGCAATTTTTTTCCCTGGGAAATAAATTGCTGTTCCGAGTGTTCAGGATTTTCGGCTTTCACTGAAAGAGGGTCAATAAATCAGTGTTCACTTTTTTAAGCGTTCACTGATTTAACATAGACCCTATTGTTTTAGGTGCTGTGATGAGGCAAAACTAGGTATCAAGACAGGGAAAGGCCAACTTTAGCCATCAGGAAAACTACATCTTTTTGGCAGCCATTAGGATATATGGTAAACAACCTTTTGGAAAGGGGTGCCCAAACAAGCTATGAGGGCCAAGGCATGGAATCAGCTGGTTGTGGATATAAATGCAGCTGGTGAAATGAACCACACATCAACACACTGATGCAAGAAGAAGGCAAATAAGGTGATAGCATGTGCTAGTGCCAAGGGGAAGCAGAATGCAATTGTCTGTACCAGTACTGTGGAGAACCTCCAACAATTATCCCTTGAACACCAGATGAGAAATACCTCCTCTTCATTCAAGGGGATGACTGTAACACAGAATATGATAGGACTAGAATAATCAGAGGTGGTATAAACTGCATTTTACCAAATGTTTATCTGCTCAGGATAGACTTACATAGAGAACTGAAAGCTAACATAGAATGATTAACACATAACAATTACTATTAACAGGTAAACATTCCACTTCTGTGTAAAGTAACAATAAAAGCAGTGTTCATGTTAAGTGATGCTCCATACCTCCTTACTCAGCATACAGTAATGCCTGCTACTTCTTTATTGGTAATGGTTTCAATTAAATTTTTACATTGTCAACAGTGGAAACAAACAGTTCCACTATAGCAACAGACTTGGAGAATAAAGCAATTGGAATGGATGTTGGATGTTGAAGGTGATGATATGATGATGCTCATAAAATAGTTGTAGATTTCAGGCAGGCCATGTCAGTGCTCGTCTTTTCATCTACCTCTACCAGAACCTCTCATTTATGGTCCCAATCACTGTTCCATAGTTCTGTCAGATCTGTGTTTACATGATCACCTACACTAAGTATGTCATGACAGCAGATCAACTCAATATCGAGCTCTCATTTGGACCATCACCTAGCCTATCTTTAGGAGATGTGTATGACACATTTGATCTTGGCCTACTGTAATCCAAGTGTGACTTTACTGCTACTTATAATTTGACCTTTTCACATACATATCATTAAGTAACTTGAAGGGGAATACGTTATTAAATAAAGTAAAAAAAAAAGTGGATTTAGGGCATTTTTCAGCTGTATTTCATTCCTCTAATGGTATTTCTTAAAGCCTCAAGAAATTGTGAAAAGAAAGCTGTGTGTCATAATATAATATTGCAGTGATTAACACAATTAATGATCCATGCACTATCATTATTACAGCTGGCAAATACATACAACTAAAAAGTAGTAAAACACACATATTCATGGAAACATAAATAAGAAAATTAAAGGTGAAAATGAATATTCTGCTGCATAAACAAGCACTGCTGCCTCCTCACTCACCAATGCACAAATAATGTTTTTGTCTCTGAGTCCACAAATTATTATGTGTGGCAAAATGAAATAATCAGATGTGCAATACCTTAATCATCCACATAAAACTGAAAAAAACATTGTGTAATATGAAAGCAATATATGTTTTCATTCATTTGCTAATTATGAACTAATGTTAATTACCAAACTAACACCTTTTGTTAATTGTACCCCTTTAGGACATTCAGTACATGCATACTTAGGAACACTACCTCACTAGAATGTATTGTGACAGGCAGTTAAAAATATGATTATTCCTTAAATGATGCCTTATAACATCACTGAACAGGTGTCAGTGAGCACTCAGGCATGACTTTTACAAACAATAATATGAGTTCCTGTTCTAAAAAAATATTGTATTTAAAGTTGAGAGTTAATATCTGATGAACAGTGACAATGCACCATGCACCATACAGCATAGCCCACAGATATCACTGCATGCATCAATTACACTTTATATATTTTTTTTCAAAAAAGGAAACCATCATCTGAATATCATGGTCCATATTTATGGACTAGATGCCACTTCTTTACCTCCACAGTTGTATGACATGCATGAGCCTGTAACATGGGTCCCTTACTACTGCTGCCAGCTAGTCACCACTAATCATAGTAGGACTGAAACTGGGATCAGCAGTGACAGCAATAGTTACTTTGTCACAAGACTGGTGCATGGTCATGCTGTGTGGAATGCTCCATGCAATAAACATCCTGCAGGAAGTAGATGGGCTGTACTAAGGGCACTCCCAAATTCATAAAGGCACCTAAAACAACTCTTCTAGAGGTCAAAAACCCTCTTGATATAGGTCTGAGACAGGGTTGTGTTGTAATTGTCATCAGCAGCTCAAACTGGATTTTTTTCCTGCTGTCATGAGACCATTGTGCCAGTGGATTACCCACTTTACCTGAAAAAAAAGAGAGATAAAGGGTGGAGTGAGTAGATAAAACAAAGAAAAAGTGGTTTAGCATTCAGCAATACATTTTCCATGAATAACTACTTAAATAACATTGAAAAAAAATCTCCACTTACTCAACAAGTTGACTACATAGCATCTTACCATGCAGAAAGAGGCAATAGAGTGAGTTGGTGTGCCAGATATGGGAATCATGTGCATTGCCAGAATGTAGCCCATGTATCATATACTACCTGGCTATTGATAGAATGTAAAGCTTTCCTATTGCAATACCACATCCCCAGTTCACTATATGGGGCACTAATTCCATAATGGGTGCATTCTATCACACTGAATACCTAAGGGAAGCATGCCACATATTAAAAGGCATTCATAATCCTGGTTCTGTCCTGAGATGAGAAATAGATGTAGTGATCCACGTATGCTAAGAATACATCCATTAACTGCTAAAGTCTCCTTGAAGCAGAAGCCTGTGAGATACCATTGTGTCTCCAGTCTGTGTCTGGAATGTCATTGTGAATTATAGTGAGGGCTATACATACCTCTGCATCCACAGAGGTAGGAGGGTCATACATCCTCCAGTGCCCTTGTGAGGACAATCCATAATAATCGCTAAGACCCATACAATATCCTTGTCCACTCTGAAGCTATCAAGTATTATAGTGAGTTATTCCCTGCCTATATCTCTGGCTTCTTAGCTTTTGAGTGCTGCTGGGCACATATAGATTTGATTCAGCCAAGACCAGCAGCTCGCACTGGTTAATAGTTATGCTAGCAGCAAGTGACATCATTGTGGGTTCCAAAGTAGATAGAACAAGTGCAACTCCACATCTGATAATGGATAGAGTGAAAATGTATGAAAATTTGACTATGAATTGCAAATAAGTGGGAGAAAACTTCACTAGCATTTGACATTTTATATCAGATTTGAATTGTCAACCATAAAATTAGTTGTGTTGACTTTATCGTGTGTGGTAATTCAGTAAGTAGATTTTACTTTGGCTTTTGTCACTATGAAAGGATTATATCTTCATAGTGCCTTGATATCAAGTATTGTACATCACTACACAATGGATTGCTTAATGGAGTAATGTAAAGAATGTGATGCTACTACTGTATTCTATAATCATTCATTGTGGATGCACATTAAAAGTTGTTAAAAATGTTCTGTTTGTTCTGTTTTCATTTGTTAATATTTACCAATGTCCACATAGCCCAATGAATTTATTGTGATACTGTACAATTTTCTCTACAGTTTCATACAACTGTGAAGTGTATGTTAATCTTTGTAGGCCTCAACTGTAATTTTGCCTTGTTAATATCCAGTATTAGGCTTGATTGTGATGGTTTTGATGATTTTTAATAAATCATACAATATGCTAGGTAACAAAACCAAGAAAAGTATAATATATGCAAAGGGTATGCTGGGAATGAATTTGTGATGACTGCTGGCTTTGCCCCTCATGCGGATGTTTTCTGCATCCAAAACAAATGAACATTAGGTCCTGCAGTAAAAGGTTTTAAGGGGTAGTTTTCGAAATTGTATTATTAAGCTGCCTTTGTATATGGAAGTTGTAACTGTATTGGTAAAAGTATTGATTATAGTTAATAGTTTTACTAGATGTAATGGATAATGTAACACTCATGAGGCACTGTCTGAATGACAAGAGTGTTTAAAGTTTAGAACGGTTACTATTTATATCATTCAAAACAATGATGGCTAAAACACTCAATTTGAAAGATGTTGAGTAGTTGAGTCAGCATGATCCTGAGTTGTCAGGCAAACGTATTTATTTATTTTTTTTCTTTATCTATCTATCTATCTATCTATCTATCTATCTATCTATCTATCTATCTATCTATCTATCTATCTGTCTATTATTTTATTTAATTTTTGTTGAACAGGTTAGTCCCACTGGGTTAATGCCCTTTGTTTCAGGAGAAACCCATGGTGGTATTTATGTTGACTAGGTGATATTTGACTAGAGGACTTCATCAACTTCTTTTTGGTAAGTCCCATGAAATCCTTAACATCCACCTGTGCTACCACCATCTCAGGCAGATGGAGCCTTGGTTTAACGTCTCATCCAAAGGATGCCACAGTTAGTAGTGCAGCATCCCTCTTATGCTACGCTGCAGTGTCAGCATCGGAAAATTAATCCCAACACCTCATGTGGAAATAGATCCCACAGCCTTTTTCACCAAAAACAAATGTGCTACCTGTTGAGCTATTCTGACTATGTATGCTACTGCACATTTTCAGCATAATTGGTGTATGGATATCATGTTCAGCTGTGAGAAGACTGCAAATGTAAAATCAAGAATGCTGCAGCTGCTGTGTGACATGATTACTTCTGTTGGAAAGGATTTTCTGAAGACTACTGCTTCGTCCTGCATGCCTCCTTACTCATGCTTGTTAACCCTAGCTATAAACCTGCAATGTTCTTAACTCTAGTGGGTCTATATCACCATATCGAATGGTGATAATGCCGAACATTGAAAATATCGAAAGTTCACGAGAACGAACTTGCTATTGTGGGGGGCTGTGCCCCCCACACCCCCGCTAAATATATATTCCAACTCTGAGGTCACACTACAGTGAAGAAAGGGCAAATATCCCAATTCTCACTGTACTGCAACCCCAAAAACACAAGTTTGTTCTCGTGAACTTTAGATATTTTCGGCGTTCGGCATTATCACCATTCGATATGGTGATATAGACCCCCTCTAGCCCTGCACACTGGCTTCCAAAAACCCCTTTCTGTAACAGTTTCATTATATAAGGCACTCATGTACACACTTCACAAAAAGTAACACACATATACCTAAATTTGAACCAATACCTATCCCTTACTCTAACCAAAACCTGGAAAAACTCACACAAATACACAATGAGCCTTTCTCAAACATGAGCACAACCACAAAATATTGGACCAGTCTCATTCTCCTCTCCTTATTCTAATCTTAACGCACTTCCACACACACTCCCATCTCTACTTCTGAAACATCTGATATATCTGAAAATTTTAACATTGGAAGAATCCTACTTATGGTGAATGCAAGCACAAACTTAACATAAATGGGAACATTGGAGTTTCTACTTCTGACAGTCAATTGCCCTTGTCTAAACAGATGCTAGATATAAACACTCACTAATAAACGCTGCCCATAAAAAACACATAAATGGGAGTTCTCATGGCTAGGATGGTGCAGTGGTAGAGTTGTTGCCTTATAGCAAGAGGTTCACCGGTTCGATTTTCAGCTGGAATGCCTTCTGTGTGGAGTCTGCATGACCTCCTTGCATTTGTGTGGATTTCCTCTGGGTGCTCTGGTTTCCTCCCACATTAGAAAGACATGTGTATAGAGCATTTCTCCCTGGGTCTCCGCTGAAAAGTGGCTTTGTTCCAAGTTGGACTTTCCCGGTTAACAGATGTTATATAAATAACTGTAGGACAGGACTTATTGTAATATGAAAACCTATATTTTCTCAAATGGTTTTACTATTACTTAGAATACTTTAAAGCAGCACATCTATATGCTCTCACTAATCACCAGGTAATCACCATTCTGATAACTGTCTTAGTAAAACAACTTGGGATGTAATTTTATTATACAAAAATCCTTGTTTGGTAAGACAGGAATTTTGTCACTTTGTCAAACAATGGAAATCGAGGTGTATCATGTCAAGTCAAAAGTACCCTAAATGTAAGAGAGAAGTTGAAGGAGTTGTCCAGACAGTAAATAGTGTGTTAAAAAGTAAGTAGCTTGAATCAGCAGCTAAAGTATATATTGAGCAACTGAGTAATCAAATACTGAAATGTACATTTGATAATAACATGAGACATTGTATCTGTCAATGGTCATTGCGTTCATAGGATTATAGGAAGTTACTAGGCTAATGGCGCTAGGGCCCTTACAAGCCTAGCCAAGTTCCACCCTTACTTCTATAATCAGCACCTATTGCCCAGTCCAACAGCGACACAGGTGAAATCCCCTTGGTGAATTTATGGTTACCCATCCAATCGTCCATATTACGCTTGAAGAGGGCCAGTGGGATGCTTTGTTTGACATGAAGTAGAAGTCTGTTCCAAAGGTGAGGCAACATCTAGGAGACAAATCTGTCCCTCCAACAGATTCCATTAATGTCACATACCAGGTTAAGGTCTTTAGATCGAGTAACCCGTGTATCATTTAACTTGTGGATATGCAGCATTTTCAGTAAAGCAGGGTCAGAGATTGCTTTATATGCAAGGCAGAGATAGCCTCTGAGTAGTCTGTATGAAATAGTATAAAGTGACCGTGATTTCAGATGATCCACATAGGACAGATGGTGTAGACCTTGAATTTTCCTTGTGAGGAATCTTTGTGGTGTCTCCAATTGCTGCAGGTGCTTGAAAAGTACATACCGAAAGAGGTGCTGTACTCAATTATTAGCATTATGAGGGAAGTGTACAGGGAGGTTATAACTTCCTTTTCTTCTGAAGACAATGCCCTTACTTATGAGATGAGCAATAGAATACACTTCTTACCACTGTGGAGACATGGTGATCAAATGTAAGGTTGCTGTTAACCTGTGTGCCCAGTTCTTTCACCAGTGATTGTGTACTTAGGGTGTTCAATCAGCAATTTTGTAATTTTATAAAACATAAGGTATTCAGGCACATTTTATCAATTCAAATATATCCCTAATCTAACAGATAATTAAAAAAATACTTGGCTGTAAAGAATGCCCATTAGTCTGAATCACTGGCTTGTTACTTATTACATCTCAAGTACAGATATACAAACTCCATTGTCACCAGTACAACTGTGTTTGAGGTGATATCTCAAAACAAAGTTGCTTTCATCAAGTCAGAAAATAAACTGTTTCAGGAAAGACAACAGAAATAAGTAACTAACTAACTAAATAAATAAAATCAATGGATCTACAAAAAATATTGTTTTAAATGACAAATAAAGAAAGAACTGAATCAGCAAGCAAGAAAAAAATAAATCATACAATCTAGTTTTGGTCACAAAATAAAGACAAATGCCACTTTACTAAGATATTTTATTCTCCTAGATCATCCTATGCAGAAAGCTGTGATGTACAAATGTACTACAAAAACAAGAGACGTTCGCTGAAACTATAACATTTTCAGATGCATCCAGAGGTTTGTCTTCAAAAAAGAGGACTCTGAAAGGTTAGATCAAACACTACTCATGACCCTTTGTCACTAACAACTATCCCAATGATCTGAGCTAAAGTGACAAAACTGGTGACTATCTGAAATCACCAATTGCCTGTTAATACCTTAGCTCTTTTACAAAGTATAAACGCAAACACCTATAAGTGAAGGTAATTAAATACACTACAGCATATGCCTCTTCTTTAAAGTAAATAGGGGTATTGTATATAGCAGTAAGTGAACAGGTTAATATTTTTAAAGGAAAGCTATAGTTCTAAAGTGATATGACTCGTGATCCAGAATGTGAAAATTACCATGGATGAACAATAGTATAGAGTATTCCTTCACGTAACACAGAAGTGCTAGTCCACAGTGTACATGTTGAAGCACTCTGAAAAATAAAAAATAAATAAGAGTTAGTCCTTTGCACGGGTGCAGTTAAACAATAGTATTACAACACAACATGTGCTTGGATTTATAGAGACTTACTGTTATTTTTAAATGCAGCATATGTGAATGCAGACCTGCAGTACAAAAATAATTAAATAGAGCATTAGTACAGCAAATTGTGTGGGTGTACACCTAAGACTCTATGTAATTGTCTTATGAATGTTTATATTGTTATCTACCTAACATGAGAGGTATGTAAAAATGCTGAACAGGATTACAATGTTTTATTATATTGCACAACTGTTGAGCAAGACAGCAAAATCAAATAATGCAGCATCCAGTATGTGCCTGAAGTATTACAGATTACAGATTTTGGCTATATCTATATGTATAACTGTAGGGTTATGAATTGCAGAACTTCTAAAACAGTGTAACTGCCTCTGTGAATAAGGATATGGCTGATAATTCTTATCCTTGCCTAATATTTGTTTTCTGGGTGGAGTGGAAGGCTCACCTGCTGATATGCACAACCACACATGAATAATATGCCATTGCTCTTTGACAATGCAGGTCACGATATCCGAGAGGTCTACAGTTCCATAGCCTAGTAAACTTAAGGCATTTATGCCACCCTTCCACAAGATTTTGT
>NC_056728.1:1144338755-1144361255 GCF_019279795.1 Protopterus annectens | reverse complement strand
AGGTATAAAACTACAGTACTGGCATTTATGTAAATGCATTGATCATACTGGTTTGCAATCCAGTCAGTGTGTTCTATGTAGGTGTCAACAGCTGATTCATTGATGATTCTATAATGAGGCACACTGATGTCCTCATCAGAGAGTCACTGTTAGCTGCCTTTATGGGACTAGGGTCTTTCAAGTCACATGGGAACTCATGGCATTGAACCACAGGTACCTGTATGACTCTGTCATAGTCCATGTGGGTATTAATGACCTGAGATATACTACCCTTGACTGTAAGAATTGAGACATAATTGAGGTCACTGATTATGTGTCTCAGGCAGGTATGAGCCTAACACTGACCGATATACTACCTTCTCCAAGGATGATGATGATGCCACATTATCAACAGAAAATTATTGATTTTAACAATTGGTTTAGCTTCTGGTGTCAATTCAAGGGAGTAGAATATCTGATGGCCTGGGAGTTCATGGTTGACAGACCATGCTGCTTTGTCATGCATGGTCTGCACTTATCCCTGCTAGGCTTTCTGATATTAGCAAAGAACTTTTCCACTCCCATAGTGCCTTTTTTAGGCAATGCTAAACTGATAAATCTTCTGACATAACCAAACCTAGGAAGGAATATCTGAAGGTGGTACTTCTCAATGCTAGAAGTCTTAGCAAGAAACTCTACTCCCTGCAAGCCTTTCTATCCCTGCAGATTGTAGACATCTGTGTAATAACAGAGACATGGTTTAAAGTGAAGAGTAGCCCAGCAGTGCAGGGTTATAATGCCTTTCACATCTTCAGCTCAGATACAGGACAGGAGGGAACTAAAAGTGGAGAAGTGCGAGTGTATATTAAAAACAACATTATATCCAGACTAGTTAAAGATGTATAGAGTCACTCACCCAAAATGTCTTTAGGCTTTTCCGGTTAGGGGTTGCCACAGCAGAACTCCAGTCCACTAATGACTGACAGTGGACTTTTACAGCGCTGAGTTGCCAGCCCAACACCCAACCTTCAAAGAAGGCATGCCCATTCACGCACACACCTACTTGCATGTCTTTAAATGTCACTCAACCATGGGGAGGACATGCAGACTCCACACAGAAGGCACTTCAGCCGAGACTCAAATGGGAGAACCTCTTGCTGTAAGGTGACAATGATTACCGATGCACCACCATGGACTAGAGTCACTCACCATTCAACCGAATAAGATCATCATGGGGCATCTCACCTACCCCTCTATAGATTGTGAATACTATACCCACTTGTAATGCACAAGCCCAGCGATTCCTAAACTTTGTTAATGCCAACATCCTGATACAGTTGGTCCATTCTCCTAGCAGGGGTACAACCATCCTCAGCCTTCTACTTACATACATGGGGAGCAATGTTCCTTTTACTTATTTATCATATGTTTACTGGGAAAGTCCGACTTAGAAAAAAAAAAAAATTTTCATCAGAAGCCTGGGGAGAAAAACTCCAGATGCATGCCTTTGAAACATAGGAGGAAACCGACAGAGAGGACATGCAGACTCCAAATAGAAGGTACCCCAACTGAGAATCAAACCAGAGAGGCTCTTGCTGTGAGCCAACAATACGTGTCTATATTATCTTATCGAAGTTTCAAAATATCGAATCTGATATGGTCGACACCATATCATTGAATTCTGAAACATCGAAAGATAAAAAAAATAAATGCCTAAAAACAAAAATAAATAAAAACTTACCTTTGCAAACAGGGGGGCAAGCCCCCTGCACCCCCCATGTGGAGGGCTACACCCCCCCTACTTAAATATAGTAGCTCCGAGACTGCACTACATTGAACTAAATGGAAATCTCCCCTTAAAGAAAAACGTTCAATGTTTTTTGCTTTCGCTAATCTAGTGCTGACAATATCAGCTTTGATATTGTCAGCCTTCGACAACGTGAAGTTGACCCAACAACGCTACCGCTTCACCACTGTGCCATCCAAATATAATGCCCTCACTCATCAGATCTGACCATAAGGCAGTATTGTTTGAAACAAAAATTAAATCCAGGGACCTAAGGAAACCAAAAACCTTTTGGAATTATTCCAAAGCTAACCCCTCTCTATTAAGTGACACTTGACTAAATTCCAAGCACCCTCAAACCCAGTAAGCATCATAGCATATGCTAAGCTATTTACAAAATCCCTGTACAGCCTTATTGATAACTGTATAGAGCATGCTGTCTGTTTCATATTAAAAATAAGACAAACTCAAAAGACAAGCCACCCTGGTGGAATCATATCAATTGGTTATACAAGAAAATTAAAAAAATCTTGCCGAAGTATAAGAGAGACAAAGCCCAACATACTAATCTAAACAGGCAGCTAACAGGATTAATTAATACTTCAAAAGCAAAATTTGAAGAAAAATAGCTTCTCAGGCAAAGAACAACCCATAATGCTTTCTACAACTATGTCCATAAATGCAACAATGTGCAGAACTTATTGCAAATGGTATCATCCATACTAAATTGGAGGCCATTGCCATACTTTGAGCTGACACGTTCAGTTCATATTTCTCCCTCCTGATAGTCCAAAGGAAAAGCCATATAGCACAATACCCTAACCATTACTAGGGAACAAGTCTCCAATACACTTTCCAAGGCCAAAATCACTGCATCAATGGACCCTGATAAAATCCCAGGATCCTTACTAAACAGCATGAAACATGATCTCTCCGGTCCACTGTGCCCAAGGAACAGAAGATGATTACAGTCATTCCCCTGCACAAAGAAAGTCCAAACACTGATCTGAGTAACCAGAGGCCCATAAATCTGACCAAGTTCATATGTTAGACCATGGAAAGAATCATTATTGACATGAAAATGAGGACATAGGCAGCCTTCAGATGCTGGACCATACCTCTCAACCATACCGAATTCCTTGGTATTTACCAGTTTTGAGGGTAAAATAATGGGGTGACACAATTGCTAGAGTGACCCCTTCATTTTTCGATTTTTTCAATTTTTTTGTTTATTTTTATTTACAATTTTAAGTTTTTGGTGATGCCATCATGCATTGCCAACATATCCTGCAACATCATGAACATGCAGGAACATGCATGATGATATCAACTTCATGAAGCAGACAGACTGCCTATCAAACTCTTTCGCAGATTGTTGTTTTCATTGGAAGTATTTGCGGCACCTGAGAGTGGAGCTGTGGACAACACAATTTAATTTTAACTTTTGCAAAATCTGATCCGCAGGCCAGGATCAGGATGACAAAATTTACTTTCTCCAGAGGCTCGTCTTCCAGGTAAGGTTAGAAAAAAAAGTAAAAAAAAAACATATACCTTTTTAGTAATGAAAAACAACTGCAGCAATGATCTGATCATTGTATTAAGCTACTTTCTGTCATTTGGTGCAAGTCTGGTATTATGTTGTGTAGTTGGCATTTGTGTTGTGAATTTGTCACTTGTTTTTTTTTTGTTGGATATTATCAGATAAATTTTAGGAGGAAAAAAGAAATAATAGTTTTGCTTTCTTTTTTAATGTTTAAAACAAAATAAAGCTGTGGACAGCAATGGGAAAGAACTAGTAATATGTGCTTTCTTTGGTAAATATGCTGTTTAGGATAGGAAAAACTACTGTTTCAGAGAGCTAAGTGGCCTAGTGGACTAATGCACTATGCCCTAAAGTATGCCGTACAACTATTTTTTTTAGACTGTGATTAGATGTTTTCATTTGTGTGAATCATAAAATTGTGGGCTATAGATGTTTTTGATTTATTTAATTACTTTCCTAACTGGACTAACCATACATATTATATTTGCTTCGTAGCGTGGATAAGCTGCTCTACATTTTGAAAAGGTCGCTCATTAAAAGTGGCGTAATGTATGTATAAGGCATGCTTTGTCAATATTATGTGTGCTGACATCCTTGGTGAACCCCTTGCAGAATCATAAATAAAGTAAACTCATCTGAAAAACTGCTATCTGCAGCATCCATGCTGTTATTTGGTCCATTGAGTGGGTGTAAGAGGACCTTTTCTAGTAGCAGCCCATTACAATTGACAAGACCGTTGGCAGTACACTTTTAGTAGCAGATGCCCATAATAAACGATAAAAGGAAGTAGGAAACATATTTGATTCCTAATCACATTTATTTTTCCCAGAGCAATAAGCTTAGTTTACTGTTGGATTGAAGGGGAGGAGACTAGAAACTGTGCCAGAGGATTGTCTGAAGAGATCCACACAGAGAGGGAGTCTGCTTCAAAGTTATGCTGTTCATTTGTAATTCTTATGATTTTCTATATATTACAGGAAGTGTCAGTGAATTGCACCAGGACTTACAATTAGACTCCTTTAGTTTTAACAATGTTAACAGTGAAATTCTTATGTTTTTCCACTTTTGACTCTTAATACCTGAGCTGCTTATTTGATTATTTCATTGAACCCTAGTTTTGACACATTTGCTAGGCTAGCCCCTTGAACTTGTCAGTCAGTTTGATAAAGCTGTGTTAATACATACCTTTTGTGAAACTCACACAAGTGATGGTAGCCTACAGAAGTATAATATTTTTTGTGCACATGGAACCATACCTCTCAAAGACTCAGAGCAAGAAATCTAGACAAAGCTAAAAATAATGGTGGGGCAAAGGCCTAAAAATTGGGACAGGTTTTAAATATACTGCTCCTTTAAACTCAGATAGTTGCTAGAATAACAGGTTTTGCATTATTATATAATTTCCTAGGGACATTAATTCTGAAATTCAAATGCCGGCCATTATTTATTATTTAGTGACTTCAGCCTTCATGTTGGTATCCCACAATTCTATTGGAGTGGGTGGGATTACATGATTATTTGTGCAAATTTTATGTTAATCATTGTCCAGATTATTGATGTTTCCAAGTTGAGAGGTATGTGCTAGACACACCACAGTTCATCTTTGTTAAAGAAAGGTCATGCCTTTTAAAAAAGATGGACCTCTTTGAAAGGGTCATCAAAGTAAATGGATGAGGGCAAGGCTGCATATAGCTTGCCTCAACCTGACTAAGGCTTTTGATAAAGTAACACACTCAGGCATTATAGACAAGTTCACTAAATTACTTATAAGTCCTTTTATCACCTACTGGATAGCCAGCTGGCTCACTGATAGGATCCACGAGGTCAAAATAGTTGAGGCCACCTCAACCAAGAGATGAGTCACTAGCAGATTCCCCCTGGGATCTGTACTGAGCCCACTCATTTTTGGCATCTCTTTCTCTGAAGTGGAAGCAAATGTTAAAGGTTTATGGCTGACTAAGAATGCAGATGATTGCAAGCTGGGGGTTATCATTGACTCCCTTGGAGACACTAACATTCTTCAAGAAGGCCTAGCTCTGACTAATAAATGGTGCCAAAGCCATGGCCTCAAACTCAGTGCTAAAAAATGCATGCTTGTATGTTTTGGGAAGTCAACCATCTTGGCTAATTATCATGTTGACAATATGTGTGTTGGAGTACACCCAGTGGTCAAGTATCTGGGTAAGCATGTAGACAGCAGCCATACCTCTGACTACTATATGCTCACAGTGTTGAGGGAATTCTTTTATGTTGCACAACTTATAAGTAAGGGCATGGCATCTAGGTCCAAAGAGGTCATTATCCCACAGTACTCTGCCCTTATCAGACCCATCAAAGAGTACAGTGCTCCTATTAGTATGTACCTGACCAGGCATATGCAGCAACTAGAATGAACTCAGAGGTTCCAAGCAAAAAAAAAAAAAAAAGATACAAGGAGTAACGAACCTGTCTTACACAGAGTGCCTTAAACCTCATTCCCGCAAAACAGCTTCCTGTAGATTGCTAAGTAGTGATCTCTGCCTGGCTTACGAGGCATCCACAAAACCCATGCTTATGAATTTACTGAATATTCATGTCAAACATTGCCAGAAATGCAAAGTCTAGGGACCTGAATTTTGTCTGTGAGTTAAAAAAGAACATGTTGGAGAGACAAATATGTGTCCCAGAGACTGCCCCCCTATGGTAAAATACTCCCCGTCCACGTGAAGCTGTGTTTATCTATTACCCAATTTATGTGCAACCTAGACCAATGGATGGGGAAAAGGAAATTTACAACAGACCTGGCACTCATGTACCTTATGGACAAAGGTAGCTTATAAATGCCTGTCCCTCAGTGTCCTGTTTGGCTGCAGGGCAACATTATTCTTTCATGAGAACTTAGCTAAGCTTAGAAAGGCCACCTGGGTCATTTCCTAGTAACAATCAATGCATTTATGAATTAATGAAATGTAAAGATGAAGACAAGCATTTAAAGCTGCATTACAACATCATTGGGGAACAAATAGTGTGGTCAGTGTGATACTGAATAAATGGCAAGAGCAATATATGTATATGTGTTTATATATATATATATATATATATATATATATATATATATATATATATATATATATATATATATATATATATATATATAGATATATATATATATATATTCTGTGGTGGTGCAGCGGTTAGCGTTGTCACCTCACAGCAAGAGGTTCTCCTGTTCAATTCTCGGCTGGAGTGCCTTCTGTGTGGAATCTGCATGTCCTCCCCATGGTCAAGTAACATTAAAGACATGCAGGTAGGTGTGTGTGTGTGAATGGGTGTGCCTTCTTTGAAGGTTGGGCGTTTGGATGGCAACTCAGCTCTGTAAAAATTCACCGCCAATCATTAGTGGACTGGAGTTCTGCTGTGGTGACCCCTAACTGGGAAAGGCTGAAAGACATTACATATATATATATATATATTTATATGTATATATATATATATATATATATATATATATATATATATATATATATATATATATATATATATATATATATATATATATGTATACATATATATATATAAAACAGCATGACATCACATTACCATAACATTGAACTTCTAAGCATGGTGACCACAACAACAAAAAAGCACATCACTGAAAGCCCAGAAGATCATAGTGTAGAATATTGAAATTGTAGTAAATGTTGATAGGGTAAGTGATTTACTGGTGCGCTGTTACTTAAATAGTTTGTAGTAAGCACTGGAGAAAGGATGGAGGAGATAACGTCGGATGGTTTTGTTGTCTTTGCAATAAATTAGATACGTATAATTTAAAGTTTTAAGTTCATTTAGAACAGAGCTTTGCACTTAAGGTATTCTGGTTTTGAAAGTAGTAAAGTTGTTGTTGCAGTTGTTTATCGATCACTAGACTGTTTTTCTGTTCTTCAAAGTAGTGCAATCTGAGAGTTGGTATATGCAATTAGCAGGGGGTGTGGGGGTGCTGGGAGGCATAGCCCCTCCTACAAAAGTGATGGAGGATAAATTTGCTATGTTTAGGTTATATTACTGTGTTCAATGTTTTGTGATTCGATGTTTTACACTTTTGATGATGTGGTCTTTCATTGTTGTGGTCTCAATGTTTAGAAGTTTGATATTATGTTAATGCCATGTTATGAAGTAGATCCACATATATATATATATATATATATATATATATATATATATATGTATCTATAGGTCTACTTCATAAAAACAAAAGACCATAACAACGAAACTCACAAGAATGAGACCAAAAGCACAACAATGTATGTTTAAAAGAACGAATGATACTAAAACGTGCACTGTAAGCATACCATATACACCAAGTAGCATACCACGGTATGTGTAGATAAGAATATCCAAATAAGGAATATCACCATAACAATGGAACATCAGCACATTTGCAATTGTAGAAATACGTCACAGGAAAGCATAGACATTGTGCTATGCACCACAGATTCCCTGGCCAAGGTAAAATGGAAGCCCCGGGAGTTTTAGGCAGCGTATATAAAACTGTTCCATCTCAGAAAAGAAATGAATTGTTAGTAGTGGACAACTACTTGTATCATTTGGAAAGGTGTAGACAAAGTTAAAGATACTGGGGTTGTAAATATAAGATATCAGAGAGCTGTCGAGGATAGGCAATCACTATCTTAATGCCAGACGGTGATATGCATGAAAAGAATATTACACACAATCACCCAGCAGAACCTGGTGAGGTCGATAGATATATTGTGTATAGTGAGCTAAAAACTAGAGCTACTTAGAGTCGTGATACCCCATGTCTGATAGTGGAAGACGCTGTAGCTTCCACTTCCTTAGACACCATCTGCCACATACCTCGCAGGAAAGCACTCCTCCAACAAGTGGGGCATATACGATGTAAAACAAGTTTACAGCATGGTGGCGAAGAGTTAACAATAAGTACTATTGACTTTGCAAGGTATCCATTAAAGAATGGTACTTTTGTTAGTAAATGTATGCCTGATACTAGCACAGACACCAGCATAGTTGTTTTCACAACAGTGAGCAATTTGTATGATTTAAGCCTTGCCACCATTTGGCTGATGAATGGAACGTTCTTCAGCAAAGGTGTTAGAATACATCAGTTGTATAATATTCATGGCTTTGTGAGGTATGGTACACACAGTAAAGCTATCCCACTGCTGTATTCATTCCTGTCAATGAAATCCCTAAAATCCTACAATTATTTGTGGCATTGTATTTTCTATCTGTTATCACAGCATGGATTTGACACTGCAGTATGATTTGTTTTGTGTGATTTCGAGATTGCTGCCCTCAAAAGCGTTAGGCTTAATGTGCCTACTGCTCGTACAAAAGGCTGCCTATTCCACTTTGGGCAGAATATATGTCGTAAGGTTCAATCATTGGGTTTAGTGTCACAGTACAATACATCCCAATCCTTCCAACTAGCTATCAAGAGTCTTCTAGCTCTATCATTCTTACAGGAGAGTGAGATAAATAGTAAGTATGAGCTGCTGAAAGAGGGTTTCTCACCAGAGGGACATGATGTGATAACATATTTGTCTGACTGGTATGTGTACGAAAAACAGCATAAATTCCATACTAGAACTGTGTCTATAATGAGGTTTCCCCCACTGTTTCCAATTCCATTCTGGAATGTGAGTGAGTTGAACGAGTTATGCTTACCACGGACATAAAATACCATGGAAGCATGTCACAGGAGACTAGGTGGAAGGGGTACAAAACTGTCGGTGTTACTGTCCTGTTTAGTATGTTTAGTTCAGGACTGTGTTGATGAATTACGTGTAAGGATGGCAACAGGGTATGTACCATCAACAAAGAAAAGGAAGCTTGTGGAGTGACATAAGCAGTTTGACCACGTGTTGTCTAATAGAGAAGAATATTCAGCCTTTGAAATTGTTTAGGCTATCGCTAGGTTACTCAAAATGTGAACCCAGTCATGTTGTGTTACATGGTAATGGTTTGATATAGTGCTGGTATGCAATATGTGTCCCGTCTGCTGACATGGGCAGTGTACCTATTTCCCCGATGTTGTTATCTATATATTGAGTTCTGTGTTGTTTGGGATGCTATCTAAGCATTAATGTTGGTGTTCTGTGTGTCGTTATTGTAGGTTTCATTGTGGGATTTCGTGAAATTGAACGTTCATGCTTTTGGTCTCATTCTTGTGAGTTTCGTTGTTGTGGTCTTTCGTTTTTATGAAGTAGACCCATATACATATATATATATATATATATATATATATATATATATATATATATATATATATATACACATAAATTCTGATGAAGTTCTGATACTGAATTAAAGAACGAAAGCTTAAGGAACCACAGTGGTGTGAGTTATATATATATATATATATATATATATATATATTTTTCTAGCAGCAGAAGTTGTTATATGCATATATATATATATATATATATATATACATACATATATTATCAGCATGGAAATGAACATAAGCTATTAACAATGCTAATATCTATGAATATGGGCAGTATGAAGTACTGAATTTGTATGGAACAGTGGTGCAATGGTTAGTGTGTTGTTACCTCACAGCAAGAGGTTCACTGATTTGATTCTTGGCTCTGATGCCTTCTGTGCAGAGTCTGCATTTCCTCCCTGCATTCACGAGGGTTTCTTCCCACATTCCAAAGTGTTTCTCCTGGGCCTCTGCTGAAAATGGGCTCTGTCCCAGTCAGACTTTCCTGGTAAATAAATAAACAATGTTAATATCTAGAAACACATATATTCATAATGTTAAGTTAAGGACATGTTTTTTTTTTTTTTTTTTGGAACTATAGGTATTAAAAACTATTTTCAATATTCAATACCCATTTTTATTTTACTAAGATAAATTACTGGTTAGCACAAGTTTGCCTCAAGTTGCTTTGCCAGTGAAAATTTTGTGTGGCCATGGTCCCTGCCATCCACTTGATCTGCTGCCTTTTTGTAAGCGTTATTTGAAGTCACTGCTGTCCTTTCATTTGTGCTTAGGGCATAAAATACTGCATGCCTAGAAATAAATGTTATAGAATTGCTCAACAGATAAGAAGAGCTGGGATTGCATTGTCCATTTCCTGACCTGATGCTTTTCATCATATGAGAAAATCTGATCTGCACTGTGATCTGATAGCTTATATGATCGTTATTTCTCAGCATGTGATAACGTTAACACCAGAATTTAGTATGATGTGGAAGTGCTAATTCAATGTATCTGCAAATGAAAATGACTTATTGTTGTGCTCATCTTTACAAAGTAAGCCTTCAGGACAAAGGCAAATAGATATCAAGGGTTGCTAACTAATTCAGCCTGCAGCATTTGAGTCAAGTCGTCATAATGCAATATAAATAATAGCAGTGAGATTTTTCTGTTTGGAATATTACCAACTTGATTCCTTCTACTTGATGTAACAGTGCCTCTGTGTCAGTGCATTGCAGTAATGAATTGCATTTTTCATCCTTATTCACAGCTCATTGTAATAATATACCAATTTGAAGGCAGTCGTGCATATCAGAGCTGTATGCATAACTGTGATTGGGAAGATAGAAGCAATCATCCAGTGTGTAGCCATCTGCCTATGGGTGATGGCATCTGTAAAAGGAAACAGAAAATGGGAAAGAAGTCATGCTGTAGAAGAAAAAAGAACTATGGGTCTTGAATTAGAGTACAGTTTTGCTTTTGTAGTGACCCTGCAGAATTTCTTGCTGAATGAAGTGTCCATGGAAAAAATATATACCTCACCTCTTTCTGGCCAACACAGCTGGTGCAGTGCAACAAGGAGTAAAGTGAATGGTTTATCTAGCCATAGCTTACTAGTTAATCTATATACAAGCACTAATCTGAGATGCTTAGAAATATGTAGCTGTCTGGCATGTTTTTCTTGCTATTACCTGGTCTGCATAGAACAAAAACTTCACATTTGAGTTTTTGCATTAGTGAAAAACTCAGCTTATATGTTCTCAATGGTAGGAATGATGTCTAAAGCACTACCTGAAGCAGGAAACTAACAGATCTTTGGTTATCCATGTTACTGCATCAATAGCCTGAGGTAGGCAAAAGTAACACTATTTTGCTTTTCTATTTTACCAGTTTAATAACATCATAGAAATGTTTCTTGGCTCTCTCATTTGATATTCCCCTGGATTCTTCAAGCCTTGCACAGCGTGCAGAATTAGTGCAGGAGTTCCAACAGGCAATATGTCTGCCGTGCGAGCCAGGAAGAGCCTGCAGGGCTGTGCACGAGAGCTCCTGCACTAGTCCTGCACAGACGAAGACCCTGTATGCAAATTACCCCATTTGCAGGAGACATCCATGCAAATGAGGTGAATTTGCAATCCAGGAAGCTGGAAACCAGTTGTGCAGGGCTAATGTAATCTGTAGAAATGTACTCGGTTAGTAACCGAGTACATTTCTGCAAATTCCAAAACGGAGCCATGACAACTCCAAATAAAGGGTGCATATCAGTCAGGAAGCATGCCAATGGCCAAGTATAAGGCCACTGGCATTGAAAACAGCTTAAAAAATAAAACAAAATCAACTTTTATTTTTTTTAACTGATCCCGGCTGTTTAAGCATAGGGCAGAAGTGCGCAGATGAGATCGGGGGGAAATAAGAAAATAAACCTAAAATAAGCATTCTAACTAAAATCACTTTCGGCCATTAAAGTCAATGGCAGGCAAAAGACAACATGGCCAGTGAGTAGTGGTTGCTAAGGGGGGATGCTCAGTGTGAGACATGTAACTATGCATTAGCAGGCAATCCTATGCAAATGAGGGGAATGATAGTGAATCCCAATTTCCCCCAGCATGCTAGTCAGGTCCCAACACTGTAAGAGCAGGAATAGCTCGGTGCAATCCTAGGAGTTAGCTGACATCATAGGGGGGTGTGTCAGGCATACTGTAAGTGGATTGGAGCCCTGTGGCTCAGGTTTGCTCCAAGCTAAACACAAATAAGCAAGGGGGTGTGTCTGAGTCTGCCTACCACTCTTTGCATTGGCTAAGCGGGTGTGTGCTCTGCACACCATGTTTTAAGGAAAAAACAAAAAGGTAAACCAGGAAATAGCATCTCTGTGCACATTTGAGCAATGTGTTTGTGCGGACCACCCCCGGGCTTAAATAGGAAGGCAATGGGAAGGGTAAACAGAACTGGCAGGTGAAATGTATCAGAATCAGCCAATTACACAGGTAGTAGACCAGCCCAGCCCAGAAAAACTATGCAAACACCTTCCCCTCTGGATTTTTCCACACTCTACACCACCGGTGTATACAAGTGGGAAACTTTTAACAAACAAAGCAACAAAATGATAGGGACTGCAATAGCTATCATACAACATCTTGTGGAAGAGGATGAGGGTGGTGAGGATGTGAATGCTGTTGACCAACCCACAGTGAGGAGACAGAGGACAGTGTGCAGACCCAGGGTAACCTTCCAGGAGCTACATGAGCTGGAGATAGTGGAGCACTATAGGGTGGACAGGGACTTCCTACAGCAAATTGTTGAGCTGAGCTGGTCACGCCTAACACACAGAATTAACAGAGGGGTAACCCATCCCAGTGGATACCAAGGTATGTGTAGGCCTAATAATACTAGCTACATGTACTTTCCAAAGGCCAACTGGAGATATGATGGGGATCTCACTGGCATCAGCATCCAGGGTACTCCACCAGTTCCTGGATGCCATGTCAGCACATGTCGGTCAGCACGTATAGTTCTCCAACACCCATGAGGCGTTGGCTAGCAATATGCAACTGTTCCACCAAATAGCAGAATACCTTGAGGTAGTGAGTGATATAGACTGTACGCACATTTGCATCAAAGTACCACCTGGTGAGCGGGGTAGGGTCTACATCAATTGCAAGGGCTTCCTCTCCTTCAACTGCCAGGTCATGTGTGATGCCCAGGGCATAATAATGATTGTGCGTGCTGGCTGCCCTGGAGGCTATCATGATTCCTACATCTGGCATCTGACACAGCTGCACCAGAGATTTGCCAATGGGGACATCCCTCATAGTCACCTAGTGGGGGATGCTGGATACGCACTGGAGCAATGACTGATGACACCCATCAGAAATGCACACACACCCGAAGAAGAACTCCATAATGAGGCACATGCACAGACCAGAATTATAGTAGAGCATGTGTTTGGGATGCTTAAGTCATGGTTCCAGTGCCTGGACACATCCGGTGGAGTCTTGCAGTACTCACCAGCTACATGTACCCAAATTGTCATTGTATGTGCCATGCTACACAATATGATCCTGTGGAAACAACTGCAGCAGGAACAGCACGGGGCAGGGCCACACAGCCCCTCACCATTGCCAAGGCCTGCACAGGCACAGATTGACTCGGAGGAGGAATAACATGAGTCTGCCCCAGTATGCAGAAGGAAGCATGCCCAGTATGCTCTGGCCTTGGCAAAGAGGCAACGCATAGCACATACACTGACACAGGAGGGACCCAGGGAATAACACCTCTCTCTGACTCTCACATACAGTAAAAGGGATGCCAAACATAACACTACCTGTGCTCAACCATGTGTAGGGAGTGTACTATGTGCATCCAACATAGACAGCCCTGCAGCACCACCCACAATACTGGGACACCCACAAGGTAAGTGACTCACACATGCCAGTTGGGGGGTTCACATAACAACAACAGTCACAGTCAGCAGGACAGGTATAGACAAACACAATCAAAGGCTGTGCTATGACCTCTGAATGATGCCTATGGGACCCCCCCCAGGCCTACACAGACAGACTGCAGCAAGTCAGGCAGTGGCACATTAGTTCTGAAGGGTAGGAAGTCAGAAACTAATATGTAGGTCAATCAAAGCTAAGATCTGTAGTACACTGATATGCCTGTAGTCAGCATGATAGGTTAGAATACAGAATGAAATGGAGTACCTGACATACCAGTACAGTCATAGCAAATATGTGCAAGTGTCAGGTGTACCCCCCATCCTATATAGTAATGTAATAACAGTCAGGTGTGCCCCCCCAATCCTGTGTAGAAATGTAGAAATAGTCAGGTGTGCCCCCATCCTACATAGAAATGTAGTAACAGTCAGGTGTGCCCTCCCCCAATCCTGTGTAGAAATGTAGAAATAGTCAGGTGTGCCCCCACAATCCCATGTAGAAATGTAGAAATAGTCAGGTGTGCCCCCAGTCCTGTGTAGGAATGCAGAAACAGTCAGGTGTGCTCCCCCCAACCCTACTTAATTATGTAGTAATGATCTGGTGTGCCCCTCCCCCAATCTGATGTACACATGTCGTAACAGTCAGGTTTGTCCCCCCACAACCCTATGTAAAACTGTAGTAACATGTATGTGTAGGTATAATACCAGTGGAGCACAGATGAATAGAGGCGGCCAAGGTAGCAGAATAGGTTGTAGCATCTGCACAATATGCAGGTATGTGTGTGTTAGGTTTCTGTATGGCTCATGTCATGTGAGAGTGGTCGGTATGTATGCCTGTTAAGGTAAACCTGGTGGCCATTGCCCACTACCGCTGATAACAGGGACAAGTCCTCACTACTGCAGTGCCATACACAATGCCCATCAGTACAACACAAGCTAGCAGTAAGCCATTGCAAATGTATGGTGACAACATGTGTCACCATCTGAAAGACTGACATGGCATGTCTGTTGGGCTAGATATACAAGCAATACACATGGGAAAGTACCCCAGACATACAGTATATATTGTGTCATGGAAATGGACACACCCTAGAAAAAGTACATGCAGGTATGCATCACATTATATGGTCCTGTAGTAGGTGATACTGGTGTTATCTGCCCAAACACTTGCAGATCACAAAGGAGGTAGGACTGATGTATTGGGAAACAGCCAATGTACCTGCACATGCAAGCATAACTGGAATGCCCAATGCATATCTGTGTGTCAGATGCAAGTAGTGTCCATAGCACACATGCACCCAGCTCATGCAAACACCACCCACAAGCACCTCTCTGGTCATATCCCTGCTGTGGGGAATGGGTACAGTAAGACCCCACCTGTATATGGCAATAGTGGAAGACTGCAGCATGCAGTGCAGGTGTCCCATGCAGGTGTGCCCCTAGCTGTAGGTAGCACCCTGCCAGCATCCACACCACCTGAGGAAGACTGTTAGGAGGTATTGGCATGAACACCTATCGCACCTACCCTGTCACCCCAGGGTAATATACTGTATGGTGGTCTGGGACTGTAGGACTGACAGAATGCAATGACCTGCCACATCTGGCATGCAGCAACACCTAATGCCCCACAGGCATCTGCAAAAGACCTGTGTCTCACATGTACTGCCAATGCATGTTATGTCATGGACACCCAAATAACAACATAACACACTTTACATAAGCCATATGCAAGTCCATGTGGACAAACCACAGTAACATGTCCACCATGTCCCATTGCATGAACTGTGGACCAACACTAGCACACACCTGTGATGGGGTGATACCCTTAGGGAATGTATCAGAGAATGTATGCATAATGTATGGAAGAGGTTAGAATAACAGATGGTGGGGTGGGAGCATTGGCAGCATGGAATGTGCAGGGTCTGACACCAATCTGTGTGCGCACACTATCCCTGGCTGCAAACACATAAATGGGTGGCTACACACCTGCCAGTGCACCACAATTGGGTAAATTACCTGACAAATGGCCCCTGCCCATGGCTAACCTGTGTGAATCTGTACAGCTGTGAGGCATTGCCACAGCAAGATAAGCCCATACTGTCATGTTGATGGGCGTACAAGTATGGGATCCTCTGCCAGCACTGTACCAAGGTGCGGAACCAGATACACAAACCCAGCACCAAGTGTCTGCAGCTCCCACTCCAGAATGGCATAACTTACCATGAATACATAGCTGTCTGCCCACAATACCAGACACAGCTGCAGTCACCTTTGTCCCCCAAGTCATCACTGTGAGCAAGAATTTCCACCTGACAGTACATGAGGACAGAAAACATCACTGTGTATAACAGTACACTTCTGAGTATCTCTGATAACAGCAGTACCATGCAGCTGAAGCAGCACAGACACAATCACCTACAGTACACACTATCCCCTGCACAGTTTGTCCCCATATTGCCAAATAATCGACGGATATCCTGCAGAAACAGTATGCTACCTCTAGGTGTACAACACAAAGGTCTGCACTGCAGTACAAACTACCCGGACTCAATTCACACAATTAATACAGATGGGCATACTGGGCATGCTCACACACTTAGAGAAATGAAGGCAATGTCAGTCAACAACATACTGGAAGGTCATACTTGGGATGCTCACACACTTCCATGTCTGCAAACTCTTGTGGACTAGACATATCTGACAGTCGCAAATGTTAGTGCAGACACTCCTCAGTATGTACCACTCATAAATTTGAACACACAGTGGATAGGAATACAGACATATATCTAAGGACAACACACTATAATAAGCCAAAAGTAGACATACAAAGATGTGTGGAAGAGGGTGACTGTGACAAGGAGCCATCCAGGCCTGTCCCACCCAGCACACAGCCTAAGGTCCAAAACCACATGAGGTTCAGATGTCACTCACTGTAGATACTAGCCACCGGTATCTGTCAGCATTATGGACTATGTGGTGAAAGTGCTAGCTGTGCGACATGACTGTACAAGGAAGTAGTCATCTAGCAGCTGTATACACGTACTTGTGGAATATGACCCTGCGTGCGTCCACATGTGGTGGTTCAACCTCTAGATGAATGGGTTATGGCCCATGCACACACATTGCCCACCCCATAGCCCTACTATGACAAGCCTGCTGAGGTCGTCCACTGTGAAATACACCTTTGGGAAAGTTGTATCCCATTAATCTCCATGGTGTGACCTATAACTGCATATTGCTGTAGTATGGTAAACTAGTTAGGTAGGAGTTCCACTCCCAGACATGGCAATTGTGTGTGTGTCTGTATGCCCCTGTCTGTGTAGGAAACAATGCTTTTTAGGATAGTCACACTCCCTACAATTCACATGCCCTACTTTGGTAAGGCTGCTGATGTTATCCACCTCTTGGAAAATTGTAGCCGGTAATCTCTGTGCAGTGTCCCATAACTGTGTACTGCTGTAGTGTGATAAAATAGTTTGGAAGAAGTTCTAATCCCAGACTTGGCAAGTGTGTGTGTGTGTCTATCCCTGTCTGTGTTAAGAACGATGCTTTTTAGGCTAGTCACACGCAGTACAATTAAAATAATCCCAGACTTGGCAAGTGTGTGTGCATGTCCCTGTCTGTGTAAAGAGCTATTCTTTTTAGGCTAGTCACATGCACTGCAATTCAAATGTCCTACTTTGGCAAGGCTGCTGATGTCATCCACCTTGAAATACACATCTGGGAAGGCTGTAGTCCAGTAACCTCCATACCGCTTCCAATAACTGCATACTATGTTAGTGTGATAAAATAGTTACCAGCCTTGGTAAGTGTGTGTGTGTGTGTGTGTGTGTGTGTGTGTGTGTGTGTGTGTGTGTGTGTGTGTGTGTGTGTGTGTCTGTGTAGAGAGCAATGCTTTTTTATGCTAGCCACATACACTACATTTCAAATGCCCTACTTTGACAAGGCTGCTGATGTCATCGACCTTGAAATACACCTCTGCGAAGGTTGTAGCCCAGTGATCTCTGTAGCACATCCCATAACTGTGCATGCTGTAGTGTGATAAAATAGTTAAGTAGGAGTTCTAATCCCAGGCTTGGCAATTGTGTGTGTGTGTGTGTGTGTGTCTGTGTTGGGAGCAATGCATTTTAGGCTAGTCACACTCAGTACAATTCAAATGCCCTATTTTGTCAATCCTGCTGATGTCAATCACAGTGAAATACACCTTTGGGGAAGGGGTGTTCCAGCAATCCCTGTGGTGCATACTATAATGGCATCATGCAGTAGTGTGATATAGAACTCTGGTAGGGGTTCTATTCCCTCACATGGCAGTTGTGGATGTTTTGTGTGTTTTTCTATGTCTGTGTAGGGAGCAATGCATTTTAGGCTAGTCACACTCACTACAATTTAAGTGCCCTACTTTGGCAATCCTGCTGAAGCCATTCACTGTGAAATACACCTTTGGAGAAGGGGCGTTCCAGCAATCCCCATGGTGTGTCCTATAACAGCATCATGCTATAGTGTGATATATAACTCTGGTAGGGGTTCTACTCTCACACATTGCAGTTGTGGATGTTTGGTATGTGTTTTTATGTCTGTGTAGAGTGCAATGCATTTTAGGTTAGTCACACTCAGTACAATCCAAATGCCCTACTTTATCAATCCTGCTGATGTCATTCACTGTGAAATATAGCTTTGTGCAAGGACTACTCCAGTAATCTCCGTGGCACGTCTTATAACTGCGTAGTGCTTTAGTGTAAAATACTAGTTAGGTAGGAGTTTTAAACCCAGACATGACAGGTGTGGGTGTGTGTGAATGTCTGTGTTTATCATTCATGTCCTGTGTGGGGGTGGTTGCAAGTGTGTAACAACTGGAATCAACATGGAGTGGATTTTGCAAACTTCTTATATGGTGGCCACGGTATATATCACAATATCCACTGTACAGAGATAGCAGATGTGAAATAGCCGAGAGGCGGGGTGCAGATCCATACCCCTAAATGTGACATCAATGTCAGCTAAACAACATTAGCAACCCTTGTATTACCCAGGGGACACTCTCAACCCATGTCTCATACACACACACACACACACACACACACACACACACACACACACTTGCCTAGGAAACAGCCGCTATGTTGGTAGTACCCTACATACTGCCCACTGATAGTAATCATGGTGTGATTGCAGTGGGCTGCAGAGGGCATAGTACCCTGTCCATCAATCCAGTAGGCATGTACATGCTGACAGTGCATCTACCCCATGTTCCCCACTGGACATCTGCAGCACCTGTGGTGCCATCAAATGTGACCAACAAAAGACATACCATGCCTGAAACACAAGCCTGTATGGACAGATGCCACTGACACCAGGGAATACTGGTATCATTCTATCAATGTAGGTGGAAGTTCAACCTGCTCTCTATTAACAGTTCCCGCCACATGAGACCAGGACTGGCACACCTGATGATAATCATCTCTGTACTCAACATAGGCCAGACACCCCAGATACAGTTCCACATGTCACCGTACATGCATATGGGAGGTGTGCACATCCCAGACACTGTCAATATCATGGACTAAGGAACACATACATGGCAAGCAATGCACAGCATTGGCCAAATGCAATAGTCACCCAGGTGACTGGATGGTTACTACAATACCCACCTGTTTGGGCAGCTCCAGACACTACACCCATGAGCCACAATACAGACCATTGTCATGTGGCCTGATGCCAAGGTATACCCATCACCTAGCTTTGTATAGCCATCTGGCACCATCGGCCACAACACACCCATGAAGCAGTGCACCCATGCATGTCAGTACTGGCACCCATGGCTGTGTGTGTGTTGTATGATGCGTATGACCAAATTCACACTCACTACAACCCCCATTGGCATACTGAAGCATGCTGTCTGATGTCAGACACCTCCACATGCCCTTTGCACATATAACCTCCGTATGATCCCTGTGGTACATGTGATAACTGCAAATTACCGTGTTGTAGCAATCCCACTAGTGATGAGTTTTATTCCTAGCCCTGCCAAGTGTGTCAATGTGTGTGTGGTCCCTGTGAGAGTGTGGCTGTGTTGACACTGACACCTGTTCATGCGGACAGGCATGTGTACTACACCTACCACATAGCTACCATATCCCTGTTGCAGATGTCACTCACCATCACATATACGTTCTGAGGGCTTCTCAACATGTAACCTATGTGGTGCATCCAATAACTTCATGGACATATGATAGCACTACATAGTCATCAGGGGGTTGCTACCCTGTACTGGTCGGTGTGTAACACAAACATGCTTAAGTTTTACTCTTCTCCCCTCCCTGTCTTTTCTTTGCCTCTGTATACCTCTCTCACTCCCTCTTTGGTGGATGTGCTGACTTACACCTGCTTTGCTTAGGCATCAGCATGTGTATTTTAAGTGATGCTCAGAATCAGCTGATGGCCTCAGCATGAATTGCCACCCTCCTCTAGCTGATTGCACATGGAACGTGGATGGCTGTGGTAACATTCCCATAGCCAATTGCATGGAAATACACTCCAATATCTAGGAACATCATGTTGGTGTTGGGCATTTCATTCACTGTCAGCAGGAACTCGATCTGTTGTTTGGTAAACAGCATCTCAAATGGATTGGGGATTTACCTCTAACGACATACTCTATGCAAATAGGCCAACACACAGGAGAGGGATGTGCCTGACCTGACTACAGACTGTAAGTGTTGCTAAACTGCATTTGGAGTAATGTTGGCTTAACAGGGTGTGTGTGGATATGGCTGTCCTACATGTTTTAATACCTGCTATGTCAGTGCTATGTTTATGAGGAAACACCCATCTGTGGGGTCATCTGCAGACTGGCCACTGTATGGTGTCTTTTGTTTCGGGTGTTACCCACAGAGCACCTATCTGTGAACTGCAGAAGGTACTGTGAGGATTGCAGTCTGTAGATGGTGACAGCCATGAGAGTTACTGACTTCATATCCCTCATAGGACATATGTTGCAACAAACCCTTTTACAACAGTAAATGTATGACGTTATCACAGCAACATGTCAATACTGGCCCTGTGTATGTGCCTCCAGTCACAACCCTGTCAACCTTTGTACATATGTCATGCAGTAAGGGGAGCATATGTGCTGTACACCATAATTAGTGACATCATATCTGATAACAAGCCAGTGAGATATCAGACTGCTACACATGTTATGTATAGTAGGGGGTTATGTTTGTAACATAACCTGGACATTCTGTGGTTGTGTGTACAGTACTGAGGTATGTGTACTTATGGTGATTGTCAGCAGTGTGTATTTTCAATATGTACCTTGGCCTGTGATAGATGTCATTGTTCTTGGTGCTGTTCTATCTGATGTTATATGCTGCTCCACTGTATGTTACCCTATCGGCGTACATGTTTGTAGGCCAATACACACACATGTCCCATACCACAGACAGGCATTAGACCACACTGTGTAGCTGCCCAGTATATGTAGGTTTAGTGTGTGAGTGGCACATATGAGGTTGGTGTTGAACAGATAGTCCATATACTGTAATACGACGCTAGCATACCCTGTGTGTCTGTGGCTGTGTTCACATTGGTTGTGGTTATGCACTTTCACACAGGAGTATGTTACTCTGTGCTGTGGCATGCCAGCAGAGCCTGCTATATATGCAGGTACATGTGCATTCCCCCATAGGAAATGTAGACCAGTGTTCAGCCGGTCTGCCTGTAGCCTGCACAATGCTTTGTTACATGCCTAGCAGCTTAGTGTGCTTACCCAGTGAGATATAATGTCCAGATACTTGCCAGATGTACTGCTGCTGGGCCACCATAACAGCCATGTATGTCAGAAAGTGCAGTGGGATGCTGTACAGATGTATGTCAATATCTAGTGGGTAGTATGTGACCATGGCACCTCTGTACCAGCTGTTATTATGTGTGCAGGACAGATAGGAATGTGGGAATGCATAAACTATAGGGGCACATGTATACTAGTAGTTACATGTACCCACCTACATGGCTTTTAACATCCACATTGACAGGATTGGTCCACATGTCTTTCACTAAGGTATTATGTGTATATGTATGGACTGTCCAGAGTGTGTCAGACTGTCCACATATATTTGGCCATTATCTCTGCTGTAGTCCACAGGAGCATTATGTGCTAGCAATGGCACTGTACTATGATGTCCTTAGGATATCTGTTAGTAGACAATGGTGCACATGTTAAATGCAGATGTGACCTCCCACACACACCATGTCTGTGAAGACACTCCCTATTACAGTAGCAATAGTCTACAAATAGACCTGCTATACATACCTGACATCCCCTTGCACTAAGAGGTTGGGACTACAGAGGCTGAGGTAGGGCTACACTCCATGTTCAGGATATATGTTGAAGATATATGTATATATGGGTCTACTTGATAACACCGACACACCAAAACACCAACAATGAAATAACGGATACAACAAAACTGAAAGTTCAAAAACACGAAACTTCACATGCCCGACAAACCACAATCCCGACAATCAACAAA
>NC_056728.1:1144263755-1144333755 GCF_019279795.1 Protopterus annectens | reverse complement strand
GTGGGTCCGCTGGGACCGGCCTTCCCAAACTTGCAATAGTGCTTTGATTTTATCATCATATGTGGGTTAGTAATAGTCAACACATTCCAGGGTTAGGTTTAACAGCATGCATAGATATTCCCATTAATCCAGACACTAGATATGGAACAGTTGCATAGCAAACAGAACACATGCATATACGGGACCACAATGGTAATAACAACAGCATGCAGGTACATTGATGGCACCATGCCACCAATGTTAGAATAATTCAGTATAGTACATGCATGGAAACAAATATAAATATTTATTAACCAATATGGCATAATTAGAATATTGGAGACATTATATACTGGTTGGGGTGGGTATGTAGTTTATTGTTGGAGATATGGTGGGGGGGGGGAGATGTCAATTAACAACTAGTATATTCTTTTAGTCCACATTACTTTCCTAGTCAGTGCTGCTATCTGTACCTTACAAGTATTACTACACTACCCGATAGCCTTAGTTTCGACAGTGATATGGCTGTTGTCATCGATATACATGAACTGGTTTTACCTGCAGTATACACCTCTTACCTGGTATACCTGTGGAGGAAATGTTTGTTAACACTAACTGTTTCTACAAATACTCCCAGATTCCAGGTTGATGTTGTGCACATAGCTATCCAACTCTTTCTGCACAGACTCTGGCCATGTCTTGACCACATGCAGGTGTACCAGGGCATATCTAGACTGTTGCCCTCTTCAACCTTTATTGACTTGACACACACATATACATGCTTTCCTACACAGTTATATTATGTAGCAAAGTGTGGGTGACAGTGACCAGTGATACTTTATTATTCAGAGAAACCACAACACTCACTATTCCCTACAATACCAGAGTAAACAGTACCAGTACAGGGTATGAAGGGTATTATTTCTCGGCACAGTGTTCATATCCGACGTACCTGTGGGAGCAATGATTGTTAGCACTACCGGATTGTTGCCACACAAAGTTCCAGATTACACATTAGTATTATGCACATACATCTCACTCTGTTACTATACACATTCTGGTCACAGCTTGACAACATGAGTGTGTAGATAGGACATACTTGCCTTATTACTCTCCTTACAGTTTCAGGAGTTGTTACAATGACAAGTTTGTTCTCATAGATGTTTGACAATCACTTGTATTTCCTGTTGGCTGCCTAAACATCAGTGATCATCCCACAGACTTCCCAGGGGGACAGGTGGACAGGCAGCAGATATGCGCTCATATACTGGACATCCTGGTCTTATCTGTACAGTTGTGGGGTATGATTCTGTATGCAGCCTACTTCCACTCTTAAGATTCAGACCATGGCAGTGTCTGCTACAACTTAAAGACTGTCCATCAGAGTTGTGTGTGCTATATAGATATCGCTGTATATCTCCTATCTGCTTTCTGTCTTATAATTCTCCTGTGCCTTGGCATTCTGACCTTGTATTACAACACTCTTATACAGATATCCTAGACAGTTATATTTTGTAGGACAGTGTGGGCAACAGTGATGACTACTACCTTGTTATTCAGAGCAACTGCATCAGTCACAATGCCATACAATACCAATGTAAACAGTACCAGTACAGGGTAACATTCTTGTATTTTTGGGCACAGTGTTGGTATCCGACAGACCTCTGGGAGAACTGTTTGTTAGCACTCACTGAATGTTGCCACACACAGTACCAGATTACACATTATTAATATGCACATACATCTCACTCTGTTACTGTACCCACTCTGGCCACAGATTGACAACATGGGGGTGCAAATGGGACATACATGGCTTCTTACTCTCATTTGGATTTGGGCAGTTGCTAGTGTGCCAGCTTTATTCTCATAGATGTGTATCAATCAGTTGTAGTTCCTGTTTGCTGCCTATACATCTGGGATCATCCCACTGATTTCACAGGGGGAGAGGTTGACAGGCACCAGCTATGGGCCACTTTACTGGACATTCTGGGCATATCAGTACAGTTGTGCCAGGATCTGAATCATGGCTGTGTGAGTTAAAAATATAACAGTTCACATCTCAATTGCATGTTCTATTCGGGTTTTGTCATCTGCCTTTTCTCTGTTTTCTGTCTATGTGTCTCTCAGTTGTACTAAATGGCCTCTGGGGATTACACCAGTCATATACAGGCATTCCTACACATATTTATGGTGCACAGTGTGGGTAACAGTGCTTAATACAACAGTACTATTACGTGATTGCAAATCTACATTACCATAAGATACCAGAGTATACACATGCAGTCCAGAAGTTAGAACTTTATTGTCAGACTATTACTCTTTATTTAAATACACACTATATGAGACTCTTCCTGCCATATTCGTGGTGTATGCAGTACTTGCCTTGAACAATATAGGTTTTATACAGGCAATTAATTTATTAATACTTTTAATTTTATTTCCTATGACAGTAAATGCATGAGTATTACTGACCTGCCGTGCATCGCAACCTTGCCAGACGACTGACGTGGGCCTCTTTGTTCACGACCCGCTCCATTGCAGCTGTGGGGGACATAAGAGGAATATGTAGCCATACCTATCCATGATATACATGAGCTGGCAATTATTACACACATAGTGGGGTGACACACACATCTGGGACATCCCCTTCTGCTCTAGCCTCTTGGAACCACTGGACCAAGAGGCCCCCCTTACGCTGCTTCAGGTCAGCATAGTGATGCCTGACCTGCTCACCAGTTTGGGGTATGCCAGTGGCACTGGTGAGGTCATGGGCAAAATGGTCCCAAGCCACCGCCTTATATTGGGAGCCCTGGTAGCAGCAGTTTCTGATCATGGTCTTTGACAAGGAGTCCTGCCATGACTCTGGACTCCTGGATGCACCAGCGCTGCTCCCGAAAGTTCACACCTTCTCCCATTCCTGATATGCTGCCTGCAAGGGGAAGCTGCAACTAGGTATGAAATGTATTCCCGCCTTTTGGGTTTATGTAGGTCCAATTTCCCACACTTTTCCATGATTGGCTGGTTTTGAAAAGGATAAGTTATGGTCAAACCTGCTTACCTAGGGTTGGCATTGTTTAAAGGGGCTATATCTATGGGCACACTGAGTTAGCAAGCCTACACATTGCTTACACCTAAACTGGCCTGTGCAATGCTTAGTATTTCTTACATTAGACATTGCATTATATTTCCTTTTTGGCTTGATTTATTATTCATTACACATTATATGTATGCCTGGTATCCATGATTCATGTGTACTTACACTGTATGGGGTCGGGGACTTTAACACTCTATTACAATTACGCCTGACTTCTGGACTTACTGCTGCACTCCAGTTCACATATTTATGTTATGTAGTGGGTTGAGGCACATATGTCTGTATACTGATTCCTTTCACAAGTTCAGTTTGATTTTACTACGGTGAAGACTTGTTTGCTGATACCTCATTCTTCTGTACTTCTGTGATGGCTTAGTGGCTAACTACTGTGACTATAGTGTGTAGGGGCCTGGGTTCAAGACCTGCATGGCTTTTTTTTTTTTGTTGATTGGCAGAACAAGGGCCATTGGATACAGAGTGATCAGGGCACTTTTGAGCATTTGTAAGCAGGTTTGAGTGGGTTTGTACGAGAGTAAGCAATGCTAACCTTCAGTTACATATGCTTACAGAGAGTTAGCTTAAAAATTGCTTATCCTGTGTGCACATTGCTTACCTCCACACAAATGGGCCTAAACATGCTTACTAGTGCTTAAATATGCTTACTACTGCTTATTGGTGCTTAAATCTGCTTACTAGTGTTTTATTCATTATGATACTGACACCTCACATGTGCATTTACTGAAGTACTCCAGTTCATTACTATATGTTATTTAGTCATTTATGCAACATAAATATTAGCCATAATGTGCTTTGCCATGGAAAATGGAATGTGCTGCAGTAGGACTCGAGCTGAGAATGCATGTTCAAAAGGCGAATGTTCTGCCTATTACACTATTGCTATGCTGTTTCATTTGCATATATCTTCCTTGTTATCCTCTTCAGCCATTTAAGCTACATTAACCGTAGCTAAGCGATGGGCACACCTGCACACCTATGGTTAGCTTTAATTGGATTTAAAAAAAAAAGGGTTTGATCATTTTATTTCTGTATACTTGCTGTTGTACACGAGGGGGACTGTTGGTGGGGATATGCGGACACCTATGAGTGGTCTCGCTCATTTCTTATCCCTTTCTGCTGATCTTCATTGTGGGGACGTGTATATTCTGAGAGCTCTTCTCTCAGAAACGCCCCTGCACTCTTACACACTTCGTGTAAGATTAGGAGCTCAGGCAGCGCACCTCATTAATATGTATGGCACGCTGCCGTCCTGCTCCTAAATGGCCACCTCCATGCAGGACTAAGCTAGTCCTGCATGGAGGAATAGTACATCTGAGGAATTGTATAAAAGAAAATGTGTGTATAGAGCAACAATGCAATAGATTAAATTACTTTTAAACTCACCTACGTTAATTCCACCATTGTGCTTGTTACAAGAACTTGGTAAAGAAACAGACCTGTTAGAGAAAAATAAAAGATTTTCTGATGTATATTTATGTTCACTGTTGAGGAACTTCAAAACACAGAGACTCACAGTTTATTCAATTAAAAACTCAAAATAATATGAGTATTAAAAAATATAGGAAACGTATGCTTTTTCCACGATCCAGTATATTGTGTGTTATATTGTATAAAACCCTCACTCGCTACTTGCTACCTTTAGTAAGAAAGAAATTGATAACTTGTGATTCTTAGAGAATTCACAAACATCTTTTAATGACTTCCCATAAAACTTATGTTAGATCTCTCTCCCATACATTACTGACATTTCATACTGTCTGGAAGTGCAGATAGTTTTTTGAAGGTTACTTGATGCATCCTTACCCATGGCTGTCAAATAAATTAATTAATTTAATATTATTCATGTGGAATAGACAACCTCACCTCAGTATTGTTTTTAGCCTTAGGCTTTCGAATACTGTCCCAGGCTCTTGCCACCCCCATAGTGCCTTTTTTAGGCAAGGCTCAAAAGTCAAACCCACTGCCATAAATAGCACAAGTAAAAAACTGAGGGTAATGCTACTCAATACCAGAAGTCGAAACCTCAAAATGCATGCACTCGAGGCACTCCTCAGTATGGAGAAAATCAATATATGTGCAGTAACAAAGACCTGGTTTAAGGATCCAGAGAGCACCCATCACTACCAGGCTACAACTCATACCATACATTTTGGCCACAGAACCTCGACTGAAATTCAAAAGGTGGGGGCGTATCTATATTCATCAAGGATACCCATACCTTCAGGTTAGTGGCACAGCACGATGCTTCAGAGATCATCCACGTGCAACTAACAATGGGCAAAACGGAAATTCAAATTGTAGCTTGCTACAGATCACCCACCATGTCCCAGGACTCCAATTCTGCATTTCTGTAAACACTGGGAAACATAAAGGTCCTACCAAACACCCTAATATTGGGTGATTTAAATTACCCAAACATTAACTTGGAGAACTACTCAAGTACTAACTCCCTTGCCCAACATTTCCTAGAATTTATAAACTCAAATGCCCTGGATCAACTGGTCAACTCTCCCACCAGAGGTGATAACATATTGGACCTGGTCATCACCAACATGGGCAACCGGTGTTCCACACCGGAGGTCAATCACTCGCTGGTTAGATCTGACCATAAACAAATCACTCTGGATATCCACATTCCACCCCCACCCCTGGTCAAGGAAACCACCTTGAAAAACTTTTCAAAAGCAAACTTCACATTACTTAAGACCGAGGTGGAAAGTTTCAAAGCCCCCATGCTGAAGGATAACACTGTCCAAGCTGCAAAATCCTTTACTAATGCATTTTACGGACACCTACAAGAATGCATGGATCTTGGTATCCCAAGCCAAACCAAGACTCACTCCTACAAGAAAAGGAAACCAGTCTGTTGGACCCCATGCCATAAACAAGCTATACAACAGAATGAGGAAACCAGTAGAGAAAAGAGCAAAATCCCAAGAAGGGAAGACATCCCTGATCAGTATCAGTAAGAAACTATGATCCCTCATAAAATCATCCAAGGCAAGATTCGAAAGAAAAATTGCCAAGGACTCCAAAGATAACAACAAGACATTCTTTAGCTATGTCAAGAATCTAAGTGGCAATACTCAGATCTGCTCGGAGTTAGTGCAGAATGGCACAAAATACACTGAACTGACCAATATCGCTAACATCCTGGCAGATGGGTTCAGTGCAAACTTCACCCCCCCACCCCCAAATGGGCCCATAACCATACCAAAAGAATGTAGATCCCCTGAAATCAAAGACACTCAGGTTAAAACAGCCGTCTCCAAAGCCAAAAACACAGCCTCAATGGGACCGGACGGTGTCCCAGGCTTGTCCTACAAGAGCTCAAAGATGAACTAACCCCTCACCTAAGCACACTGTTCAAACTCAGCCTCTCCACAGGTACATACCCATAGAGTGGTGCACAACAATGGTTATTCCACTCCACAAATGTGGAGCCACAACAGACCCCATTAACTATTGCCCTATAAGCCTGACTAGCTTGGTCTGCAAGGCTATGGAGCGCATCATCATGGAAGTCATTAACAGAGACATTGGGAACCTCCAAACACTAGACCCTATCCAGTTCGGCTTTGTTAAGGGCAGATCATGCCTCCTAAACCTGTTGGACTTCTGTGAGACAGTTACCAAGGCTATAGATGAGGGAAAGGTGGTACACACAGCCTACCTAGACCTAGCAAAAGCCTTTAACACCATTCCCCGATCTGGTATTATAGACAACCTCACCAGCCTGAACATAAACCCCTATGTCACAAGATGGGTTGACAACTGGCTCATGGACATAACCCACATGGTGAGAGTTGCGGGAGCTAGGTCCAACTCTAAATCAGTTACAAGTGGCTTTCCCCAGGGCTCACTCCTAGGACCCCTCCTGTTAAGCATATATTTCTCAGAGGTACAGGCAAGCACAGGAGGACTCTGGCTGACCAAGTTCATAGACGACTGCAAACTAGGGGCTATAATTGACTCTCCGGCTGACACAGGCATCCTCCAAAAGGGTCTCACTGAGATGGATACCTGGTATCAAAATCACAGCCTCAAGCTAAATGCCAAAAAGTGCATAGTCAACCCCTTTGAAAAAAACAAAGTACCCACAAATTACCAAATAGGTGGCAGCCCCCTAAATACAGAAGACATAAAAAGGGCTCTGGGGACCCAAGTAGATAGTAATCTCTCTTTTGATAATCACATTGCCAAAGTGGTTAGAAAATCCTTCTATGTGGCCCACCTAATCACAAAAGGGTTTGCATTCAGATCAAAAGAGGGCATTGTGCCTCTCTACTCATCACTCATCAGACCCATCATAGAGTACAATGATCCATTTGGGATGTACCTTACAAGACACCTGCAACAGCTGGAAAGACCACAGAAGTTCCTCACCAAGAGGATCACTGGCCTCAAACAGATGCCCTATGCAGCTCAACTGAAGAAACTCCAGCTGTACTCGGTTGCATACCACCTACTCAGAGGTGATCTCTGCCTGACATACAAGGCCATGTACAACCCAGAACTGATGGACATGCTCCACCTAAAGAAAACCATATTCTGTCGAGCCACACGCTCTAGGGATCTAAACCTCACCACAACAATAAACAGGACATGCTGGAGGGATAGATTCCTGTCCCAGAGACTTTCCATGCTTTGGAACAATATTCCAATCTACATTAGGCAGAGCTCCTCACTAACACTCTTCAAGAGAATCCTTGATGAATGGATGGGATAAAGAAAGTTTACCGGGGGATCACTTCAATGGCTGTGCTAGACAGAGGCACAGGGATCTAATCTAAGGGGGTGGCGAAAGCCAACACATTCTAGCTAGGCTTATAAATGCCTTTGGGCAGATAGCCTAATACCTACCTATGAACCTATTATATCTTACTTGGAGTTGTTATTTGTGTGGATATTAACTTTTTTATGTGCATAAGCAACATTGCAGTGTGAGCAATGTTCTCTCTTATTTTATGTCTGTCTTTCTCTTTCTCTCAAATTCTGTCTCACAAATTAATGCCCCATTTAGTTCCTTTGGTCAATGGCAGTAGTGAATTAGGTTTTGGCTATGTTATATGGTTCCCAGTTTCACATGGCACACTTGACATCAAGTGCAGAACCTATATATATATATATATATATATATATATATATATATATATATATATATATATATCTCTCTCTCTCTCTCTCTCTCTATATATATATATATATATATATATATATATATATATATATATATATATATATATATATACATGCCTACGTATACATATGTGTGTGTGTGAGTGTGATGTGTATGTATGTATGTATATATTTATATATATATATATATGTATAGATATATAGATGGATAGAAATATATACAGCTATAGATATATATATAAGGTCTACTCTCTTTAGTTGAGTAGCCAATATTTCAGCCTTAGAAGGCAAGTCACCTATCTAATTATATATACTAACTCCAAGATCGCACAGCCCTTGAGGAAAGGGAATATTCCCCTACTCAGGGATTATCAATCTAGCATACCTGTTGACCATCTGCAGATATCGATCAAATACATTTGATTAAACAGATGTTAATAAGCCTGTATTTAGACAAAATTTAGGACTACATGTATGTATGTATATATGTATGTAGAATTTCAGTGATCATAGGATCATAGGAAGTTAGTAGGCTTATAGCCCTGGGGCCCTTACAAGTCTAGCCAAGAGCTTATCCATAAAAATAGAAACCTCGGTCAGTGCATGTCACCCCTGTCAATGAGAGACACAGGTGGAACCCATGGGACAAATTTGTGGTTTCCATTCCACTCATCAAAATTGTGCTTGAAGAGGATCAGCGAAGTACTCTATTTGACATGTATGGGGAGTCTATTTCAGAGATGGGACAGCATCTGGGAGACAAACCTGTCTCTCCAGCAGGTTTTTGCATATTAGATTTAGGCCTTTTGATTGGGTAATGTGCAAGGAGTTAGACTTACAGATATGGAGCATCTCTAGTAGGGCAGAGTCCGAGATTGTCTTGTAGGAGAGACACAGATCACCTCTAAACAATCTGTATGATACCAAATAGACTGTGATAGTGATTTGTGCCTGTCCATATAGGACAGGTGTTGGAGGCCATGTATTCTCTTTTTGAGGTATTTCTGTGGCCTTTCCAGCTGGTTCAGATGTTTGGAGAGGTACATACTAAACGGGGCATTGTACTCAATTATTGGCCTAATGAGGGAGGAGTACAGAGAAATAATAACCTCCTTTTTTCTGGATGCAATCCCTTTACTTATAATATGAAATAATAGACAAAATACAGTAATTGACTTAGAGGACATAGAATGCTATTTGTACATGTTACAACACAAATGAAAAAAAGAGATAAAAGACGAATATTACAAAGTTTCTTTTCATTAAGGTAATGTGGCCAATGGCATTAAGAATATAACAAAAAGTAGTTTCAAAAAAGGGAAAAACTAGTCTTTTACATTATATCATATGAGCAGTCTGAATGGCTAGCAGAACAGAAAAAAAATTGGTCCAGACAGATGCCAAACTCCCTTCTGCAGATATACGTTTACTCTGACTAGCTACTGTATATGTGAGAGTACAAGCAAAGGCTATTAAGGATTTCCAAATTTTAGCTAGTGAGACATAAGTAGGAAACTTTCAAAGTCTGACTAGGAGTTATCTAATAAAAAACATTCATTGTAATAACAATGCTCTTATATGTATACTTGTGTAGCCAGCAGATAGTGAGACACAGTAACCAAATCCATTGAGTGGCAAGGAGCAGACATAGCAAGCAGCCAGGCTACATAATATGGGAAAAGCGGTCATAGTATATTAATTGGGGTGCATATGTCCCATTAAAATTGCAAGCAACACATACATTATTAGAACATTAGCTCATTTTTAACTGTATTGCTGAATCTAAAATTTGTCAAATAGTAACCGTTGTCAGATACCATATGTCATGAAAGCAAACATAATCCAGATGGCTTGACTGAAGCCTGGTATCCCACCTGTGACCCAGAGGGTGACAGGACTAACAGGAAACAGACCATAAAGGATTAGCCCAAATAAAACCACTTTAGCTAGCAGATCTAGGAGACTCTCTCTCTCTGATACCCTCCCTGTGGGAGGAATAAAGATACTTTGTTGAAGTTGGCAGTAATTTATACAGTTAAGTAGGTAGATGGATGAGTGTTTTTGTTGTAACAGGAAGAAGATAAAGTGTTATTGAATATAGTAGAAAGGCTGCTCATCTCTTTAAGATATTCTCTAGAGGAGAACCTTGGTGATATTCTGTCTTGGAATTCAAGTGGGATTCTTCTAGCTAGATTATTTTCCTCTTTCCAGAAGAGTGTGAGGGTCTTGACAAGACAGTTTTAGTTAGACTTTATTATATGAATTTTATTGTGTTTAATGATTTGTTTTGATAGGTTCCTAAAGTCTGTGAACTTATGGTAAGTATCTTTAAATTGTGTTGCATTCGAGGAGTGTCAGACCTCATCTCTTAATTTTAATAGCGCTTTCAGCTCAGCTGTTACCCAGTCATTCTTTTTGTTTTTTGAATACTCTAGTTATTTCTGGGAAGCAGGTTGACATTGGTAGAGTTTACAATGAATGGCCATTTGAATGAGGACAGTAAAGTTTTGAACTTTTTGAAGGTAGAATCTGATGTAGATCACAATGAGAGTAGTTTATTGTTTTTATAAGGGAGGTGAATGCTAAAGCTACTAGATCAGTCGTTACTGAGGCTTGGTAGATGAATGCAGATATCTGAAAAAAAGCAGGATTATCTGTAATAAATAAATCAAGAAGAGAGTGGTTGTCTGTATTGAGGTTTGGTCTGGTGGACTGTTGTATTATTTGGCTGAAGCTGAAGTCAGAAATGATGTCCCGGATTTCGGTATTAATGATGCTCAGTAGCATTATGTTGGTCATGTTTTCTGTGATTGTGCATATGTTTGTCCCGGTCCCCTTCAATAAACACATCACACCAAATGACATTTGATGACCTTTATTAAAACTTCCATAACATAGCTTTTTTCACCAACTTTATTATTTACAACTGAACATAATATCATTGATTCTAAACACAGCATAAACATCCTTGTAATGTTAATCAGGGAGTATACCAACTCACCCTGCCCCAGTAAGCAGCGTCCATACCTCTGCTTGCTTACTTTACTTATGAAGCAGCATCCCATCTCACTTCATACACCATTCATTGAATTACCTTCCACCAAATAAGCAGCATCTTTACCTCAGCTTGCTTATCTATTCAGCAAGCTTCCTCCAGCTGCTCATTTTCCTTTCCCCAGCTCCTTGAGATGAACATCCATACACCAGAGGGGGAACAGAATAGGGCAAGCCTATCCCTCTTCTCCACCTACCCCAACTGATAAACCCCAATCCCCCCAACCCCCCAACAAACAAGGGGAGGGTGGGAGGGTAGCAAGTTCATGCCAAAATGTGATTGTTTACCCAGCTACACTTGTCTAAACCTCTTAATCCCCTCCCTACCCTTATCTTATTTCCTCCCAATCCTCCCTGCCTCCAACTTAACCCTTTCACTTACCCAACTCACTTAACACCCACTCATATCTATCTAACCCCTCATGAAGATGTCCCGGGATAATCTGGTTTGTTGCCAAACTTCATTTGTCTTGGTCCCTTTCAACAAACACATCACACTGAATGAGATTTGATGACCTTTATTAAAACTTCCATAACATAGCTTTGTTCTCCAGCTTTATTATTTACAACTGAACATGATATCATTGATTCTAAACACAACATAAACATCCTTGAACTGTTAATCAGGGCAGTGTACTTACTCACCTTGCACAGTAAGAAGGACCAGTACCTCTGCTCACTTACTTTACATATGAAGTAGCGTCCCATCTCACTTCATACACCATTTATTGAATTACCTTCCATCAAATAAGCAGCATCCTTACCTCAGCTTACTCATCTATTCGGCAACCTTCCTCCAGCTGATCATTTTGCTATCCCCAGCTCCTTGAAATGAACATCCATACACCAGAAGAGGAACAGAAGAGGGCAAGCCTATCCCTCTTCTCCACCAACCAGCCTGACCAGGCTGTTCCCCTCCCTTCTACCCAAAAATGTTTAACCAACTACCTCCCATAACAGGGAGAGTTAAGCCAAACATCATTTGGTGTACCCATCATCTGTAAAGCCCTTAGGATCCTACATACCATCCCTGAAACATGCCCTAATGAAACTAAACAAAGAAGAATTACCCATGACTCCACTGTACCACCGGGCCATCCAATCCAAGAGAATACATTCCTTTTAAACCGCTTCCTTCCAGCAACTAATCATGGCTCAACCTGAACAGAATGAAAACCGATAGCCACAACCCTGTCAACTGTAGCATATCACCTTAGCCCACCAAACTATCCAGTTCTGGCTGTGCATTAACCCAATTAATGTATGGGATAATCTAATTCCAAAACTTTAATTCCCTAACCCTAAATGGCAGAAAACCATCACCCCTTGACCTAGTTCCTGAAAACTCGCCTACTTGCAGCAATGAAGTACTCTACGTGCTTAGCCATAAACACCCCCAATTCACTCATTACAAAATGACAATCCAGACTAGAACCCAGTCCACTCCACTCAGAACCTCTTAACAACCGTCCAAACTAGAACACTGCAACTGCTAACCATTCTTAACCAATGCTTGTCCTTGGCCTTTCCCCTCGAAGGTACACTTCTCCTATATTACCTCTACCTGTAGTATGGAATCGAAACCTGACCTACGGCTGCCATATCCTGAAACCAGTCTTCCTTTAAACCTTCTAGCTCCCATGTAAGCAACACACCTAGAGGCAAGGATTAAACTTCAGTGGCTTGCAAGAGCCATAAGGCTTCAGCCTAATAAATTCCTGTGCTTCTATGAATGTCATGACTCTAATCATCCTGTGGGATCCCCAGACTCCCCATAAACTGCCCCAACAGTTTTTCCCCTGGCCCCCCTACCTACCTCTTCCTTACTTGTCCCTATACTAATGCAATAATCAGCCCCACTAATTGAACACAGAGCTCTAACATGCCTTAATAAGGTGATTACTCAGACCTTTATTGAGCCCCATTCCAGTGGCAAGAACATCCATTCTATCAAAAAGCCTCACCTTTCAGATCCCCTTTCCAAGCCATCGCATGATGCCTTCTGCACTTCAGCAATTTCAGTCAGTAACTGTTGGCCACTTGTGCTCCCCATGTGTAACTTCCTCGCTCAGCACTGCTTCGAGCATCTGTGAACTCACTGTGTAGCGCCACAACTGGTACTCGTCACACCATAATTTACAAAGAAAAGGACAAAATTAAATCCTTTAAGATGTAAAGAGAAGGCTTCACCTTATACCCACCTATTCCAAATTATAGCAGCAGCATTCCAAAACCCCCATCTGCAAGAAAGAAGAGACATGTAAATCATCGAAAATACATAACGAACATTTCAAGACATCTTCAAAACAACCTATCCTGCCAACCTGGGAAGGAGTGTACCACCGCCACACACATTTATGACAAAGCAGCCATAACTGAAGCTATGCTTCCAATGAACCTATCAAACACCACTATAAATTTAACTACCAATTGAGTATGTTACAACTAAACCCATACCTGAAGGGACCTATCAATATCCACAGCCAGGGTAACCTTGCAATTCCATACTACATCACTGAGCGCACTGTATAAGCCAAGCTAACTTATATTGTAAAACCATCTGCCTAGCTCTTAACTTTCCCTCTCCAAATGAAGCACACTAACCAACATAATGTTGAGCAAATGGTTGAAATGTAGAAAACCTAATAGCTTACTAGCAGCTTATAACATACAGTTAGGTATTATTTTAAATATTCTTCTTACCAACTTAAAAGGTTGATAGTACAGGTTTGCTTAACCTGGATATTCAGAATGGTATGAAGTCTACAACTCAAATGATTGTCATACTTTGACATAAAACTGCAATGATTTGCTAGTTGGCTACAATAAATTTCCCAGCAAGAGGCTCCTCCACTGACATCACTTCCCTTGAGTCACCTTTACAGAAGTGACAAATTTAGTTTAAAATGTTGCGGTGTCTGTTTTTTAAATGATGATTAGGCATCTGGTTAAAGCTATAAGTAAAGTGGGGGAGTGAGAAGTCCTCAAAGTCTTTGCTCAAATGCCTGTCCTTGCCTGCACACTCCTGTTTTTATATTTATATTTTAAAATAGACTTAAATAGGGTCCAATTTCTCTCAGCCTCTTAGTGTAATAATAAAGCCAGAAGAGACCAATTAAAATGAGTTCACCCAAATAAACATCAGGCATAATGTTCCTGCTTAATACTCACACATGCACACCCTCCTGCACTCTAGCCATGTGGAACTGAATACACTGTTAAAGATCACCATTTAAGGGCTTAAGGTACTTTCACCTACATATAGCCTCCCCCCATGCTCAAAATAAAACAAGAAACATTGCAACATGCAGACTTGAACCACACCTTCGGTATCATACAGACTCACCAAAATGGACAACCAGCTCCCCTTGATTGATCAAACGTCGATCAAGGCAACACTCTCCAATCTAAAGCCAGAAAACCATAGAAAATACACATGAAAAATCTGTTCCTCTCTCATCTGAATCATAGGTTCATAGGTTCATAGGTAGGTACTAGTCTATCGACCCAAGGGCCTAAGTAAGCCTAGCCAACAAGGCTCCCTGGCTTACGCATCCAAAAAAGTTAATTTCCTGTGCCCCTGCTGAGCAGTGCCACAGAAGTGATCCCCGGGGTATATTTCCTATTTCCCATCCACTCATCAAGATTTTTCTTGAAGAATGCTAATGAGGAACTTTGCTTGACATAGATGGGTAATTTGTTCCACAGTATAAGAAATCTCTGGGACAGGAATCTATCCCTCCAGCATGTCCTGTTTATTGTGGTGACAAGGTTTAGGTCCCTAGAGTTTGTAGATTGGAGGGATTGGGATTTCTTTAGATGTAGCATGTCCAACAGCTATGGGTTTAACATAGCTTTATATGTTAGACAGAGATCTAATTGGAGTAGGCGATATGCTACAGAGTAAAGCTGGAGTTTTGTGAGACGGTCAGTGTACAGCATCTGTTTGAGGCCAGTAATCCTCTTTGTGAGGTACTTCTGTGGCCTTTCCAACTGCTGCAGATGTCTTGTGTGGTACATTCCAAAAGGGGCATTGTACTCTATAATGGCTATAATGAGTGCTGAGTAGAGGGGAACAATGACCTCTTTTTCCTGGATCAGAACCCTTTTGTGATGAGGTGTGCAACATAGAAGGATTTCCTGACTACTGTGGCGATGTGATTATGAAAGGAGAGACTACTGTCCACTTGGGTCCCAAGGTCTTTTATCACACATTTGGCATTAAGTAGACTGCTGTTTATGTGGTAGCTCATGGGTACAGAGTTTTTAAACAAAGGGGATGAAAATGCACTTTTTGGCATTAAGCTTGAGGCCATGGCTCTTGCACCAGGCATCTGTCTCAGTGAGGCCCTTCTGTAGGATGTCCACATCATTTGGGGACTCAGCTATGGCTCCTAGTTGGCAGGCATCTGCAAACTTCATTAGCTAGAGGCCTCCTGCGTTAGCCTGTACTTCAGAGAAGTAGATACCAAACAGGAGAGGTCCCAGGATTGGACCTTGTGGTACTCCACTTGTCACTGGTTTGAAGTCAGATTTGGAGTCTGCAACTTTTACAGTGTGGGTTCTGTCAGTGAGCCAGTTGGCAACCCATCTTGTGATGTAGGGATTTTTACCTCGTTTAGTCAGTTTAGCTATAATTCCAGAATGGGGGATGGTGTTGAAAGCCTTGGCGAGGTCAAGATAGGCTGTGTGAACCACCTTACCTTTGTCTACAGCTTTGGTGACTACCTCAAAGAAGTCAGTCAGGCTCAGAAGACATGATCTGCCTATCACAAACCCAAACTGGGTGGGGTCCAGAGATTGGAGGTTACCAATGTCTTTGTTTATGAGTTCCATGATTATATGTTCCATGGCCTTGCAGACCAGGCTCATCAGGCTAATAGGGAGATAGTTCCCAGGATCAGTGGTGGCTCCCCCTTTGTGGAGTGGGATAACTGTTGATGTGCACCATTCAGTGGGCACAAAGCCTGAAGTGAGACTATGACTGAACATGGTGCTTAGGTGAGGAGCCAGTTCGCTCTGAAGTTCGTGTAAAATGCAGCCTGGGATGTTGTCTGGTCCCGTGGATGCTGTGTTTTTGATTTTAGTGAGTGCAGCTTTTACCTGCATAGATGTGATTTTAGGGACTCTGCATTCTTCCTGTATAGATATGGGCCCTTTAGGGGGTGAGTGGGGGGTAAAGTTAGCACTGAACCTATCTGCAGGATGTTGGTAATATCAGTTGGTTCTGTAATTTTCGTGCCGTTGTGCTGTAACTCAGAGCGGATCTGGGTGTTGCCATTGAGATTCTTGACATAGTTATAGCATGCTTTGTGGCTGCCCTTAGAATCAGTGGCAATTTTGTTTTCATAGCTAGCTTTGGAGGATCTTATAAGGGATCTCAGTTTCTTACTGAGGCTGACCAGGGAGCTCCTCCACTCCTGGGATTTTACTCTTTTTTGCAACCATTTCTTCCTTCTGTTGTAGAGTTTGTTTATGGCAGGGGACCACCAGATTTACTTCTTTTTTTTTGAGAATAGTGTCTTGGTTCTGTTTGGGATAGCATGATCCATGCACTCGTGTAAGTGCTTATAGAGTGCATTTGTGTAGGATTCAGCAGTCGTAACTGTATTGTCCATCTGCATGGGTGTCATGAAGTTTGCCACTTTTGTCTTAAGAAGCATGAAGTTGGCTTTGGAGAAATTGTTTACCATGGTTTCCTTAATGGTGGGTGGGGGTGGGATGTGGATATCTAGGGTGATTAGCTTACGGTCGGATCTGACCAACGAGGTGTTGACTTCAGGTCTGGAACACGGTTCACTCAGGTTGGTAATGACTAGATCTAGGATATGGTTGCCCCTGGTGGGGGTGTGGATAAGTTGATTCAGGGCATTGGAATTTATGAATTCCAGAAAGCATTGAGCGAAGGAGTTGGTACATGAGTAGTTTTCCCAGTTAATGGTGGGGTAGTTGAAATCACCCATTCTTAGGGTGTTTGGTTGAACCCTAATATTTTCCAGTAAATCAAGAAAAGAGGAGTGGGAATCCTGATGCATGGTGGGGGATCAGTAGCAAGCTATAATTTGGATAGCAGTTTTGCCCAGAGTTAGTTGCACTTGGATAACCTCAGATGCATTATACTGCGCAACTAGCCTGGAGGTGTGGATATCATTAATGAATATGGACACACCTCCGCTTTTGGTGTTCTGGTCTAGGTTAGATGGCCGAAAAGTGTGGTATGATTTATAGCCTGTTAATGCAGGGGTGTTCTCTAGAGCCTTGAACCAGGTCTCAGTCACTGCACAGATATCAATGTTCTCTATTTTAAGGAGTGCCTTGAGTGAGTGCATTTTGAGATTTAGACTTTTAGCATTGAGTAGCATTACCCTCAGTTTTTGCTTGCCTGTTCCTGTTACAGTGGTGAATTTGTCATTTCAACCTTGCCTACAAAAGGCACTATAGAGGCCAGTATCCAGAATCCCAGGAGTGACAGCTGCAGACCATCTTTGGCAAAGCATAGTGGTCTGTTGACCATGTCGTCCCAGGCAGACAGATACTGGATCCCCTTAGAATGACACCAGAAGCTTAGCCAATTGTTGAAGTCAATCATTTTGTCCTTGTATGGCGGTATCATTCTGGGCAATGGCAGGATGCTACTCAGTGCTAGCGTCATACCTGCTTGGGCTGCAAGACTGGAAAGCTCTTCTATGTCTCTTCATGTAGTCCAGGGAGGTACATCTCAGTTCATTTCACCAACATGGACAATGAGAGAGTCATATTTGTACTTGCTGTGGAGTGACCTGAGTGCATGGGTTATGTGGCAGATTCTGGCACATGACAGGCAGATGGCAGTAACCTTCTCCTTGTTTAGCTTGGTGAGTGAGACATCAGTGTGCCTGACTTAGAGTCACCTATGACTAGTGTGTTGGGTACGTTGGTTTGCCTTATGGGCTATGGTTTATTGGCACATTGAGTCTGTGGGCTATGTGTCATTTGGGTTGTGTTGGGGGGTGGAGTTTGCTTGCGTTTCTGCTTTGGAGGTCTCTGTTGCTTGAGCATATTATTATTGAGAGCCTCTGTGAATATTTTTGTGTTTCTATATGTGGATTTAGTGGTGTAGGTTTAGTGGGACTATGTGATGAGTGTGGTATGGTGCAAGTGTTTACCTTCTCCTCTTGACTGGCTATTTCAGTCTTGGTTGGAGAGAACTTTACCTCCAGTTTGGCTAGATAAGTGCATCTCTCACAGATTGTGGTGTTGTGTGGTAGGAGGAGAGGGTTGTCTGTGTACATGAGGCAATTGCTACATTGCCTCAAGATGCCCATATTCATCAGATAGACAGGAGAGAACACTGGGAGCTGACCCTTGGACATGCCTGAATAAAAAAATACTTTCCTCTAGACAAGTGAGGAAAGTGAGTATAAGAGCTGTATTTTTCTAAGCAAGTGGGAAAGTAAGTACAAAAAGTGTTTTCCTCTAGATAAAGAGGAAGATTGAGTGTTTTAGTAATTTGTAGCTTATTTAGTGCTAACAACAAGTTCTGAACAAGTGCAGAGCAAGAATAAGCAAATTCAAGTGCTAAAACTAAGAATCTGTACCTGGATCTTGGGGTAGATAGGCTACCTGGTGCTTACCACTCCTACTTATAAGCTAGAATGCTTCCCACCAACACAGAAAGGCTTGGGGGGCTTAGAATCTTACAAACAGTCCTGGATACAGCAAATCTGTATCTGGACTAGACTAGTTACAGGAAAGGTGGGAAACAAGCACAAATGTGGGTTTTTAAACTAGAAGGTTGAAAGAGATGGAAAAACTGCCCTAACGGCCAACAAACTATAATTTCTGGGCCAAAAAAACACTCTTGTGGTAGATAGGCTACCTAGTGCTTACTACTCCCATTGATAAGCTAGAAGGCTTCCCTCCAAAACAGAAAGGCTTGGGGGGCTCAGAGGCTTACAGACAGTCCTGGATACAGCAAAGCTGTCTCTGGACTAGACTAGTTACAGGAAAGATGGGAATGAAATGCAAATGTGGGCTTTTAAACCAGTAAGTTGAAAAAGATGGAAAAACTGCCAGACAGCCAATAAACTACAATTTCTGGGCCAGAAACAACTCTTATGATAGATAGGCTACCTAGTGCTTACCACTCCCACTGATAAGCTAGAAGGCTTCCCTCCAACACAGAAAGGCTTGGGGGGCTGAGAAGCTTACAAACAGTCCTGGATACAGCAAATCCGTGTCTGGATTAGACTAGTTACAGGAAAGGTGGAAAACAAGTGCAAACGTGGGCTTTTAAACCAGAAAGTTGAAAGAGATGGAAAAACTGCCAAACGGCCAATAAACTACAATTGCTGGGCCAGAAACCACTCTTGTGGCAGATAGGCTTCCTAGTTCTTACCACTCCTATTGAAAATCTAGAAGGCTTCCCTCCAACTCAGAAAGGCTTGGGCAGCTCAGAAGCTTACAAACACTCTTGGATACAGCAAATCTGTATCTGGACTAGACTAGTTTCAGGAAAGGTGGGAAACAAGCGCAATCACTTTCAAACCTTTGTAATAATTGGCAGCACAATTGACACTAACGTAATGCGCTCCTTTTTACTGGATGCAGGCACAATTTGTTCTGAAAATTGCATGTTTTTATAAAAGAAGTTCCACCTCTGGCATATGAAAAGGTACCCCTAATCTTTCAAGCTATGCTAAAATAAATTTAAATAAAATTATTCAACCAACTAAAATAATTATTTTACTTTTCTAAGTGATCTACAAAGGTTTCCATGAAGCTTTCAGGAGTAACGGGCCCAAAAGCCTACAGAGGCATGCCTTGAGACACCACTGCTTGATCCTCCGCTCTCTCTATTGTCATCCAGCTGGTTTGCCAACCCACTTTTTTTTTTTTTCATATAGAGAGTTGGCAGTCATATCCAGCATGAAGCAAGGAGAAATGGTACATGTCTGTACACTCCTGGTAATTCTCATCTAACCCTTGAAAACATGATAGCATTATAAGCAGAAACACAGCAAATGCCTTTCCAAGTTTAATATAATCAAAAGCATGTCACTTGTTCTGCATGCGGTTGTGAATGGTCTAAAGACTAGAGACACTAATGCTTCCTTAAATATGCCACTTCCAGAGCATTGCAGCTTAATTGCATACCTTTATTACAGACTACTAATGAGAGTAATTACTGGAAAGTAAACACACAGCCTTTACATTAACCACAATGTCAGTGACCAGCAGCACAATGAACCACCAAAACCCTTAGGAACAGACTAAAATGTGAAAGACCTGGACATTCTGCACTACATCATAACCCAAATGTCTAAAGTGTTCTTATCTTTAATAACGTACTTATGAAGCTTGCAAGCAACCTGTCTGCAGAAGGTACCATGCAAAAGTAGACCCAAAGCACCATTAGTAATGCTCTCCAAATACGTCTAGCTTTACAGATCCAACAAGATACTGGTTCTGCCTCATGAACTTTCTGTAGACATTAGATATTCTGCAAAAGTAGAGTGGCATCTACTATTACGTTGTTGCTATTCCCGCCATGAAAAGTCTGCCAGCCAATAAAAGTCTACCAGCTCGCAAAATGACCATTACTCTGGAAGCCCTCCCCCCAGTGTCTGACAGCCCATGAACACAACAAATGCCAACAAAAAAGCTTCCCAGCACCACAAACCCCTCTTGACCTACTGCTCCCACCAATGCCCTGCAACATCACTTCCACATAGCCCTACCAACCTAAGGGAAAAACTTTCAAACTGATAGCGGGACCACAACCAGCAACCGACAAAACAATCACAAGGCCTCCATTCCTCGACTATGCTGGGGCAGCCTACCACAACATGCCCAGTCATAGCATTAAAACATTCCTCAGCCCACAAAAATGAGTTGGCAGTTCTAAGTCAATTCCACATCAGGAAATAAAGTAAGCATGCCACCAGCGAACCAGGACCACGACCAGAAAACTGACTGAAAACATCAAACCTCCAACCATCATGCCCCCATCCCTCCACGTCACATGTAGACTGAAGTAGGACCTGCATTTGTGAGATGCCCACCCTGCAGAGTGAAAGCTCGGCTCCTTTTCCCTTTTTTTTTCCCTTCTCTCTCCCCTGAACCAGTTGCTTCAGCGCCACTCCACAGCCATTCCGCCACCACACCCATACGGTTCTCACATGTACCTTCCTCCCAGCCATTCTAGCAGCAGCATCGCCAGCCACTGCTACAAAACAACTGTTCACCTGTCAGAAAGCAAAGGAGCCAATTGCAATCAAGACAGCCGTACGGCATGGGCAATCACCCACCAGAATGGCCGCAACCACCTCCACACCTTCAAACATGAAATCCAGACAAAGACTGCAACTCACAGCCTACAGCGCACCTCTGAGCCATGCATTGTGGACAAAGCTCAACATCAGTAAAAACACCCACTAACTTCCACCTCCTTCAGAAAGGAGCAGGGGAGAACTGGCATAGACACACTGCCAGCAGACATAAAACACTTAGTCCCGGCAAACAGCCACTCACTCAGGCCACCCTATCAGTCTACCAGCAAAATATCCAGGCACTCCAACAGCTATGAAGGCTATTGTTGACAGGCATGACCACTGTGTGATCCCACAACCCCCTCCCAAGAACAACCACCATCACTGGAAGGCCACACATCTTAACCAAACCATGTAAAATGGTGTTAAACCACTCCAATTCCCTAGCTAGCAAGCCCCTGACATGGAAACACTGCACCCCACACCTGTACTCAACTAAAACACACAATCCTGCCCTAAAACTGTAAACTGCAGCAGCTATGTTTTTTTTTTTTTTTTGATGAAACAGTTGAGCAAGAGAAAAAAATATATATGTAGACATAACATACATAACTACTAACCCCACCTACCTATGATTACCTCATCACAGCCACTACTACTGATCCAGGCCTACATGCCAAGTCCAATACCTACATGTCGTCTTGGAAGTGCTGCCTGCCTTAGCAAGTTCATACCAAAATGTGATTGCTTACCCAGCTACACTTGTCTAAACCTCTTAAGCCCCACCCTACCCTTATCTCATTTCCTCCCAATCCTCCATGCCTCCACTTAACCCTTTCACTTACCCAACTCACCTAACACCCACTAATATCTATCTAACACCTCATGAAGATGTCCTGGGACAACTTGCTTTGTTGCCAAACTTCATTTAGTATTGTGTACTAGTGGCTAGAGTAGGATGTTCTTATTTGTGAATGAAAATGTCAAAGTACTGAACTTCCCATGATACATATGTGTGTGTCTGCATACATACATACACACATATATATATATATATATTATATATATATATATATTTATAGTTGTGCTACAAACTTCATGAAACTAGTAGTACAGATGTATAACCACTTGAAATTTTAAAAAGACATACATAATCAGGTCAAACTGTTCAGTTATAGCATTCAGTTAGTCTTCATGAATTTTCTGGGTGATATATGTATCCCCTGCAGTGATCATTGAGAGGATAGCATTATCAGCAAGTAAGTATGAGACTATTCAACAATGATGGTATCTGAAGCATAAATCCCTCGTGTATTCGGATGATACAAAAGGAAGGAAAAGTAAAAAAAGAAATGGAAAAAAAAGAAAAAATAAGTAACTTGTTTGAAAGTATAGCCTTTTGTCTTTTTGCTGATGATATGTCATCACCGCCCTGTAATTACTGGAATTCATTGTTATCACACGCAAATCTATTTTTATTATGCAATTATTTATTACTGGTCATTAGAAATGGGCTAAACATTAATTGATATCCTGTTGGTGAACAAACTTCATCTAACAGGGTAATAATGTAGAGGTATTACCATCTTGATTATATATGCTAAATATCACTGATGAGTGAGAGTAAAATAACAGTAGGAAAAGTAACAGCAGCAGCACTTACAAGGGATTACTATATTACTTCCTCCTCATTAACTGCAGCTTAAAAAGCTGTGTTTAGTGAGCATGAGAAAAAATAAAAATTAAACCAGTTGGCTGTGTGTGTGTGTGTGTGTGTGTGTGTGTGTGTGTGTGTGAAAAAGCAAATCTACAAAAGACAACATAAAAATAGATGAATAAAATTGCTGACTTAACACACAAAATCAGATTATTTTATTGAAGTACTAGTGCTGAATTTCACATGTATAGATCAATAAATGAAGTTTGTGCTGCTGTATACCCAGCCATTCAGAGGTGTATTCATGACTTTGAGACTGCGGTACTTGTGCTCGGCAGCTGAAAACTGTTTAAAATTAACTGCAACTACACCATGCATGTAGAGAGACAAAAGACCTCTGTATTCTGGCTGCTGAGATTTATTCCTACAAGCTGCAATGTTTATTTCATTGTGTTAACGATGCTTTGCATGTTTATTTCATTATGTTACCAATGCTTTACATGTTCATATTACCCATACATTTTCCAGAAGATCTCCTAACATTAGAAAGTCAATTGACTAAGACACGACCCAGTCAGTTATGATATCAATTTCCTTAGTCCCACTTATCCAGGTAGTCCCTGGGTTTAAAGCAATTATGTACATTACACGCTAAGCCTACACAATTTAAGCCTGTTAGCATGATGTACAGGAGATCTCATTGAATATGTGTGCTGCTCATCAAGCATCAACATTGATCAGTACCTTTCATTAACTAGCAGAAATGGTGTTGGCCATGAAGAGGTGCAGTGAAACGCAAACATACAAATGCAAATAAAATGCAAACCTAGCAAGCGAACACATGCTGACAGCTTCTACAAAGTAAGGGCAAGTTGATTGAAAGAATTAAGATGCAGGGGAGGACAACAGGAAAAATGTGTACAGAATATAATGGGATTATTGCAGAAATACGTAAGAGGGGAGGGCAAACATGGAAAATGTACTCAAATGATATGATCACACATGCTTATGTCACAAAGAATATTTTTAACAAAAATGTTTCCATATTAATGTAACAATAACTAATCCTGTTCGCAATTCTTGACCCATGCGTATAAATAACAACTGGCATGCTAAACAGGATGTGAGGGATGCATAGTAACAGTGTAACAAAGAGGAGTAAATGTGATAGAAAGTTTAATAAAATGGTGAGTTGAGATAGCAAGAACAGTAGATACATCAGGAGTATTTGTGTAGACTGCAGTTGTTCATAGGTGTGTACTAGACTAATGGCCCCGGGGCCTTTACAAGCCTAGCCATAGGATAACCCTGGCATAGTGCCACCTGACCTTAGTTCCCAGTGCCTCTGTCAAATAGAGCCACGGGAGTCATTCCCAGGGTGAATTTTCTTTTTCCCATCCACTCATCAAGATTTCTCTTGAAGACGGTCAGCAAGGTCCTCTGCTTGACATGTATAGGAAGTCTGTTCCATAGCATGGGCAGTCTCTAGGTTATTAACCTGTCCCTCCAGCATGTTCTGTTAATTGTGGTAATGAGGTTGAGGTCTCTGGAGCGTGTGGTGCGGAGGGATTGGAATTTCTTTAGATGTAGCATTTCTAACAGAGCTGGGTCAGAAATGGCTTTGTAAGATAAGCAGAGATCGCCTCTAAGTAGGCGATATGAGACAGAGAATAGCTGGAGTTTTTTGAATCTGTCTATATACGACAAGTGTTTAAGTCCTAGGATCCTCTTTGTGAGGCACTTTTGCAGCCCCTTCAGTTGTTGCAGGTGTCTAGTGAGGTACATGCTAAATGGGACATTGTACTCGATGATTGGCCAAATGAGGGAAGAGTAGAGGGAGACAATGACCTCTTTCTTCCTGGATGCAAAACCCTTAGTAATGACATGTGCCACAGGGAAGGACTTTCTGACCACAGTGGCAATGCGGTGATCAAAAGAGAGGTTGCTATCAACCTGTGTTCCCAGATATCTTATAATGCCTTCTGTGTTCAGTGGACTACCATCAATGTGCTAATTCGTGGGAATCGGGTTTTTCCCAAACGGGATGACAACACAATTTTTGGCATTTTGCTTAAGGCCATGGTTCTGACACCAGTCATTCGTCAAAGTGAGGCCATTCTGTAGGATGTCAACATCACTTGGGGAGTTAATAATAGCTCCCAACTTGCAATTGTTTGCAAACTTTGTCAGCCAGACTCCCTTCGTGTTGGCCTGGACTTCAGAGAAGTAGATAGCAAACAGAATTGGACCTAGGACCGAGCCCTGTGGGACTCGACTCGTGACTAATCGGCAGTCTGACTTGGGGTCAGCTACTTTTACACTGTGGGTTCTATCTGTGAGCCAGTTTGCAACCCCCCCTAGTGATATAGGGGTTGATGTCAAGCTTAGTGAGTTTTTCTCTGATTCCTGAGTGGGGATTGGTATCAAAAGCCTTGGCCAGATCAAGGTAGGCTGTATAAATCACCTTGCCTTCATCCACAGCTCTAGTGACTGACTCAAAGAAGTCAACCAAGTTGAGCAGGCATGATCTACCCTTCACAAAACCAAACTGTGTGGGATCCAGAGTTTGGAGATTCCCTATATCCTTGTTTATTAGGTCCATGATGATACATTCCATAGCTTTGCATATCAGACTCATCAGGCTAATGGGGTGATAGTTCCCAGGGTCTATAGTCACTCCTCCTTTGTGGAGAGGGATGACTGTAGCAGTGCACCATTCAGCATGGACAAAGCCTGAGGTGAGGCTATGATTGAACAGGGCACACAGGTGAGGTGCCAGTTCACTCTGTAGTTAATGTAGATCACAACCAGGGATATTGTCAGGTCCAGGGGCAACCCATGACACTGGACTGCAGGACTGCAGCCCCACCACCTGTAAAAGAAATAAAACAAAATTAAAATAAATAGAAAAAAGAAAAGCAAAATAAAAAAAGAAAAGCGTGCCCTGGAACTCCCACGCATGCATGTTCACATTCCTGGAACTCCACGCATGTGCACAGGACTCTGGACTGCTGGTGAACCAGTCCAGGGTAGGAAGACAGCATTTAGACTATAGACATCCCAGAAATCTGTGCAGTTACAACTACATGGACTGGAAGTGAATTGGACTGCAAGTTCTGCAGGCTGAGTAGGGTAGCTTGCTCTCGCAGGAAGGACTTTAGGGACTGTACTCTTGCAGTGCTGTTTGAATTCTCCTTTGGATTTGCAGTAATTAACTGAAGACTTTGAAGTGAAGATGGCAATATCAAAGCAGGTAGGGTGTGTGTGTGTGTGTGTGTGTGTGTGTGTGTGTGTGTGTGTGTGTGTGTGTGTGTGTGTGTGTGTGTGTGTGTGTGTGTGTGCATGTGCTCAGGTGGGGCTGCTGCAATTTACTTCAGCATATGCTGTTTTTTATGTGGAGGCCGACAGGTGATCTACTTGTATCAGGTGGTGGCAAAAGGATAGTCCAGAAATGATGTCATCAAAATTACATTCATTTTGGCGCTTGCTCTGTTCTGTTTGTACTGAACACAGGACTGTGAGGTAGTCATTGCTGCTGCATAGGCTTTGCTGTCCTCTTGGCATGGTTCCCTTTCTTTCCTGCTTGTAACACACCATTGTTGCAATGCTATCCATGGGTTCAAAGCTTCAAAGAGAGTATTTAACAAATTTTTCTGCAAAGTTAACTTGTTAATCGCTGTGAAGTAACACCATTGATATACCCGTGTTATGTGCTTTTGTTTGTGCCAGACAGTGTCAGGCACTGGCAGTGAGAAATGATAACTGTTTTGTGTAAAGTCTCGCTTTTTTTTTTCTCTCTTACTTGTATATACTTGACATATTTATATGTAAAGCTGTATGCATTGTTTCTCAGTCAGAAATTCAGAAAACAGAAGATGTCAAGTCTTGTCACTTTGAAAAATAAACTGTAATTTAACCAATAACCAATATAACAGTGAAGTCCAAAGCTCCCTGTTGTACTTTTCCTCACTTTTTAAGGTGGATCTCCCATTACTACTGAGTCTAGTATACTCTTGGGTTACACAATGTCATACTAGTGCATACTCCTCTAGTCACACTCAACTTTTTTTACAATTATGAGAACAGTGATTACTGTCCTTGAAGAAGGTCATCCTGGAAAATTTGTGCTTGTGAGAGACATTTGCTTGAGTCTTAGACTCCTACTTTTTAATGTTTTTTTAAATAGTTTTAAAGATACTAATCTCTTTTGTTTAAACATGAAAAGGGCTTTTATATGTCTTTTTTGTAAAATTATATTTGCCTGTAAAATGTCTCTCTCATTATTTAAGTGCCATTTTTTCAGGGATTTTTTTGTGTTAAATAGCTTGAGATTAGACTGTGAGGTGATTTATTTTTAAGTTTAAACTATGAGGTATATGAGCAGTTGTAATTCATAATGTAAGCATAACTTGTAAGTCTGAACACCTACAAGGAGTGCTAGTGTCCTCCCATCCAATTAAAGAATGGTGAACTGTGATGAAACTGGAATATTTGAATGAGCTGACCTATTTCCTGATGAATGAGATCTTGCAGGTATGGTAAAGACTTTGTTTAAGTTACAGAAACCAGTTAAGGTTTAGACCCTTCAGGAGAATAGAGATGGATTTGTGCGCCAAACTGCAAATCTTTAAGTACAATTTCCAGGACAGTAGGCAAGGATGTAGCTGGAATGCAGGTGTCTCAGTTTTTATGTTTGGTGCGCCTTGCCAACAACAAAGAAGATAACTATAACAGTTACCTATTTAGGTCTGTTTTCATTTTGAGGAGGATTTCTGGAAAGTGCGACAGAAAGGATGTGTTTTTTTCTATAAGAAAAGGAACTCTCAACTCTTTCATCGGGATACCTATACCTAGAAAAAAATGATATTGATTGTAAACAGTACCGGAAAAGAAATGTCCAGATCCGGACAATTTTCAGAAAATGCTGGTTTATATGAACGCTGTCCTAATGTATGTTCCATTAAGGACCATTTTGAGTTTAACATTCCCAGGTTATGCTGTATATCCATAACACCTCTGTGAAGAAATAATAAGTTTGTAGGTAAAGTTACAGCTACTTGACAAATTTACTGTGCTTCCTTAGTGCACCCCCTGTTTAAAAAAGGAAAATTCTAGAGCAGAGAAAAGTGTACCAGTACTTCCTTACTGGTGTCTTAATGAGTAGCGATATGCATTAAAAGTGTTACTGAACATATTTATCAGAAGCAAGGTGTAATATGTTTGAATGTAGAGCAGCAGAGGGCATTGGAGTGATACAGACAGTGAAGTACAAAAACGTAAGAGGGGTTTAATGACTTAAGCGTTGTTATGAGTGTGTATTTCATTTTGACAGAGCAGCCTTGTGACATGGGCAGTTCAGTCAACAGCATGCTTTATTATTTTTGAATATCTTATGCTTGTAAGTTATCTTTATGCATCTATCCTCACAAATATCCAGTTTAATATTACAACTGACTGCATCCCATCCCCAGTACAGCTGTTGTCAAAAATAAGTTTGTACTTTACCTCTCCTGCCCAGATTTTTGCAGAATGTCCAGATTTTTGCTTTAGCATTTTTGATCTTCTCATCATAAAAACAGAGGTTTTATGGCAAATCAGTGAGAACTGTGTTCATTAAAAAAATGACAGACATTTCAGTTTGAGACCTCATATTCTTTAGAAAACGCATGATAACACCCAACATTTTATTCCAATAACTTTCTAAGTTTATAAGAATAAGATTTAAAATTTGCTCCTTTTTTCGCCCCCCCCCCCCCAATAAATGTTGGCTTTTTCCAGATTTCTTGTGCTTCAAAGTTGAGAGATACAGTTGAGTGTCGAGTGGATTTTACAAGTAGCTGAGAGCTTGAAGATAAGTTTAGTGCTGCTTATGCTGAGCTTGCTTGCATTGATAATAGCACTGCAGGTAGTATACTTGCTTTTGATGCAGAAGGCTGTGGATTCTATTCACACAATATGTAGATGTAATGTGCTGTGTTGTACTTTTAAAGGAGGTGGATGCTGCAGTCCTGAGAATGTCCTCTTTTGCAGAGATAGCTAGTAATGATGAAACTGTTATCAGTTTGCCATCCATTCCCTATTGCAATATTACTAGCTTATCATTTTTTAATGTAACATTGCAGTGTACTCCTCAAAGGCAACAGGCACTTTATTTGTAAATGAAACAATGAAATATAAAGTTGTTTGCTAGCAGCAACCTCTGCATTAGTTACATATCTCTTTAATATGGAATTATTTAGATTACTTACTTCTACAGAGATTGTGCATATTTACTGATACTGGTGGATTGTAGAAGTTTGAGTTGACTTTTATGATGGAAATATTCTGAACTGGGTAGTTTTGTCATTATTGGTGCATGCATTCTGTTTCATTGTTTACTGGAAAAATGTTCAAAACAATAAATTTAAAATGCCCTGTAACTGTACTGCATTATACAAGGAATATAATTTAATGCAATCAGGAAGGTGTATCAAAGAACACATGCATGTTTCCTGAGCAAGGGGCCTATGACTTGAAAACAGCCCAAAGTTAATCTTTATCTGTCACTGGCCAGATGTATTTTCTTTGAATGTGGGTTTCAATGCTGTTTCAATGAATGTGAGTTTCAAGGGTACGAAGTTTTAATGCTAAGTCTATTTTCATTGTGAGACTGCATTGCTTTGTTTAGCAGATGTATTTTAGTGTTTGTGCTGTAAAATGTAAAATACAACTTTTAAATGAATCCAAATCATCCTAGAAGTAAAGCAGTATGCACTTTACATTTTATGGTAAATAGCAGTGGCTGCTGGTGACTTCAAATCAAAGGGGGGCTGCAGGTGACAGCTGAATGGGTGGGGTCAATGGGAAGGGGTGCGGCCAACTAGAAAGTGGAGGAGCTATGCTCAAAACCACAAAAACTAAATATACTGCCCTGGGTGCCAAACCGTCATTATGAGAGTCCAATAAAGACAAAATGAAGTGTAGAAGAATAAAAATATTTCAATGCATTGGCTGCATGACAGCTTACTTAATATCTAGATGGAAACAAAAAAGGTTGTGAGGCATGAAAAAATAAATTACTTTTTTTAAATACATAAATGGAATGCCAGTCAAAATCAAGTATAAGAAAAACAAGCAGCACACAACTCAAACCACTTCTTGCACTGCAGTTCTAATTATAATTTATATTCAGCTTTATTAATGTACCAAGTAACATGCTGAAAGTAGAAATCTCTGATGCCCCCACTTGTAAAAATGTTCCTTATCCAAAAAAAGACCTGCTGCCTGACATCTACTTGTTTCATGGGGAAAACATGATCAAAGTAAAAAATGAAAAGCAAACAAGAAATAAGCTCAAGATACATTGCTTAAAAGGATTACTGTACAGGTTATGGACCACACTAAAAGGATTACTGTACAGGTTATGGACCACACGATTGGCATTCTGTTTATGGGTAAAGCCTGCAGAGATGACTGGAAGTCTCCAAGTGTAATGAAACTCTTAAAATAATGTAATCCTGTCCTTTATTACAAATACTGGCATATGCATTTCAATACCCAAGGCTCATACATTATCTAGTTAAGTATTCCCTACATGGCAACAGAAAGGCTTTCAATGTTGGCAATTCTTTAACAGTATGCTTATTAAAGCTTACTTGCATCTTGCAAACTCAGCCAAGCTTACCTAATGGTCATTAAAGTATTGCTACCTAAACACAGAGCAACATGCACTTTGAGTAATAAGCATAAATCAACAGTACAAAAAATATGACAGAAACCAGACCATTCTGTAAAAATCAAGGACAGATGAAAAGCCGCTCTAGTACTTGTGTCTACCTTGGATGGGGGGGGTACTCTGCACATTTACACTGCATAACTACTCCTTGCCTTGCTTTGACACATCCAGAGTCACTACATGGGGGAGTGGGGTGAAACAAGTATGTCACAGTTTGAAATGTCTCTGGCTGACTTGTGATGACCCTAACACATTTGTCATACCTCTCAACCTCAGAGCAAGAAATCTGGACAAAGCCATACAAAGAAATGGGACAAAGGCCCAAAAATAAAGAAAATTTTTAAAATATTGCTCTTATAAACTTAGAAAGATAATAGAGGTCTTGCATTAGTATAACATTTCTGAATGGTATGAAATCTGAAACTCAAATGTCTGTCATTATTTCCTAACTTCAGTCTTTAATGATTTGTCACTAATTTGCAAAAAAAACACAATTTTATGAAAAATGGACCAAAAATGTGATGTAAAAATATAAAATAGCAACACAATACAGCTGGGAACTTGTCAAAGAAGGGATATTTTAATATTAGTACTGCTAACTTGAGCAGCTGACAAAATAAAAGAATCTACATGCATTTCTGAAATAAAAGTAATCTAACTGATTATTACAGTTATTTCTTAATTATAAACCCTCCATGTTTTCTTACAAAATTGCTATTTTGCAGAGGGATCATTAGGGGAAGAGCAACATTTTGAGCCAAAATCAGGGACAGTTGAGAGGTTTGGCTATGCCTAATTCTATAAAGCAATTTATTTGCATGTACCTCTCAACCTGTTAATGCAAAAAATCTGGACAAGGCCAAATATATTGGGGGAACATATAAACAGTTCTAAAAATTGCTCTTGTATAAACTGAGACAGTTGATAGAACAGGTCTTACTTTAGCATGCATTTTTCTGAAGGTTATGAAGTCTGAAACTCAGTGTGTCATTATTTAGTGACTTAATTCCTAAATGATTTGCCAGAAAACCACAAATTTTATGAGGAACAAACCAAAAATAAGAAGCAAAAAAAATCTATTAATTCTTTGAAAATCTGGACAGTTGGGAGGTATGGTTCAGCTGGGGCTGCCTAAGTTTGCCGCCCTTCCCCCCTCACAAAACCATGGTCGAATGGAGCCTCCCCCTGCAGCCATTCCAATGATCCATTACTTGGCTATTTCACTCCATTTACCATAAACACTAACGTGCATACTGATTTACTTCTATGACGATTTGAACTTCATTTGAAAGTTTTATTTTGCATTTTACAGCACAAACACTAAGACATCTGCTAAACAAACTTGGCATTAAAACTTCTCTGCCATTGAAACTCACATTCATTGAAACAAAATTGAAACTCACATTCAAAGAAAATACATTTTACCCGTGGCAGATAAAGATTAATTCTGGGCTGTTTTCAAATTATAGGCCCCTTGCATATGAAACATACATGTGCTCTTTGATACACCTTCCTATTGCTTTGAACATTTTTCCAGTAAACAATGAAACAAAATGCATGCAGCAATGACAAAACTGCCCAATTCAGAACATTTCCATCATAAAAGTCTACTCAAACTTCTACAGTCCACTATTATCAGTAAATATGAATAATTCTACAGTCCACCATTATCAGTAAATATGCACAATCTCTGAAGTAGTAAAAAAGTCATCTAAATAATTCCACATTAAATAAATCTGTAATGAAGAGGTTTCTGCTAGCAATCCCCTTTATATTTCATGGTTTCATCGAAAAATAAAGTGTCTGATGCCCCTGAGGAATAAATTGCCTAAATTACATTAAAAATAAGCTAGTAATATTGCAATAGGAAATGGATGGCAAACTGATAACAGGCTCATAGTTAGTATCATAACTTTCAGTACGGCAGCATTCACCCCTTATGGGAGTAGAACCAACAACCTTCTGCATCAAAAGCAAGTACACAACCTGTTGTGCTATTAGCAATGCGCGCTGACTTAGCATAATCAGCACTAAACTTCTCTTCCCCTGCAGCTTTCAGCTCCTTGTAAAATCTATTCAATACTCAACTGCATCTCAACTTCGCAGCACAAGAAATCTGGAAAAAGCCAACTTTATTGGGGTGGGTCAAAAGGGCAAAAATCAGGGACACATTAAACATTGCTCTTATAATCTTGATAAGCTGCTAGAATAAAATGCTGTGTTACCACCATACATTTTACTGTCAAGGTCCCTGTGCAAAAGAGTCAGAACAACATACCACTATGCCAAATCACCTGCTTTGTGAAAGAAAAATGCTGTGTTACCACCATACATTTTACTGCCAAGGTCCCTGTGCAAAACAGTCAGAGCAACATACCACTATGCCAAATCAGCTGCTTTGTGAAAGAGAGGAAGACTGAAACTTAAATGGCTATCATTTAATGAATTCAGTTCTCACCATAGCTGTCAACCTCTTAGCACAAAACACCTGGACAAACCCAGTAATGAGGGAATACAGCCCTCAAACATATTCAGTGAATTCAGTTCTTGCCATAGCTGTCAACCTTAGCAGAAAAAACCTGGACAAAGCCAATAACAGGGTAATACAGTCCCAAAAATAGGGACATATTTCAAATAGTCATCTTATAAACTTAGAAAATTGCTATAATAAAAGGTTGTGTTACTATATACTTATTGCTAGAATAAAAAGTTGTTTTACTATGTATTTTCTGAAGAATATAAAGTCTGAAATTCAAATGCCTGTCAATTTTACTTCTGAAGGAACAAAAACAATTTTCAGCAGAGGCCCAGGGAGAAATACTGTAGACACATGTCTTTGTAAAATGGCAGGACACCAGAGCAAATCCACACAAACACAGGAATAAGATGCAGACTCCACACAGAAAGCACCCCAGCCAAGAATCAAACCAGAAAACCTATAGCTGTGAGGCAACAATACTGCCACTGCACCATCAAATATGTAAGGAATTAAGCATTCAGAAACCTGAAGTCTGAAATTCAAATGCCTGTCAATTTTATTTAACATTTGTTAATCAGGACAGTCTGACTTGGAACAAAGAAACAATTTTCAGCAGAGGCCCAGGAAGAAATAATGCAGACATGTCTTTGTAACATGGGAGGACACAAAAGCAAACCCACACAAACACAGGGAGAAGATACAGACCCCACAAAGATGGCACCCCAGCCAAGAATCAAACCTGAGAACCTGCAGCTGAGATGCAACAATGCTACCACTGCACCATCAAATATCAAGCATTGCAGCATTTACAAACCACAGATATTATGAGGAACAGATCAGATCAAATATGAGGCAAAAATCTGCAATTGTTTTACAAATGGTGGTGGGTAGGGAATTTACCTCTTTAACACCTGCATACAAGGTACAGGGTTCAAGCCTGAGGTATTCCCTACCACACCACCATGAGTCTAACCACCAGTATATTGCAACTGGGGCATTCACACACACACACACACACACACACACACACACACACACACACACACACACACACACACACACTTACCTGTAGTAGATCTTTTGCTGTAGCAAACCTCCATAAATCCCTGTCCGAGTAAGCTGGGAAAACCCGCGCAAATCCACACCAGACCCTGCCCGATGAGACTGCAGCAAACTCCAATCCACACCAGACCCTGCCCATCATGAGATTTTCCCCTGACGAGACTGCAGCAAATTCCAGACTGCTGATGTTGCAGTCCGACCCCGACATGAGTTCCAGGACAGTCTATGCAGTTTAAAACTGCATAGACTTCTGGGAGCTCCGTTCTTCATGTTTCCCAGTCAGGACTGCTGCTGAGACAATCTGCACATGCTCCAGACTGTCACAGCAGCAGACTGAAAGTCCGTAATTCTTTAAATTTTTTTTTATTTTTATTTCTTTATTTTTCTTTATTTTACAGTTGAGGGGGCTGCAGTCCGGCATTCCAATAGCACGGGCCGCCCCTGGTAAATGGGGCAAAATAGACAAGTAATGGGACAGTGGAATAGCTGCAGGGAGGAGGCCCCATTCAACCATGATTTTGGGAGGGGGAAGGGTGGCAAACTCAGACAGCCCTGGCTGAACTCTCCAGATTTTTGCAGAATGAATAGATTTTTGCTGATTATTTGTGGTTTGTTCCTCATAAAATGTGTGGTTTTCTGGCAAATCATTTAGGAATGAAGTCATTAAATAATGACAGATTGAGTTTCAAACTTCATACCCTTCAGAAAAATGCATCCTAAAGCAAGACCTGTTATTCTGTCAACTGTCTAAGTTTATACAAGAGCAATTATTAGTACTGTTTGTATGTTCTCCCAATATATTTGCCTTGCCCAGATTTCCTGTGTTAAGAGGTTGAGAGGTATGGGCAAATAAATATATAAATATAGAATTAGGTATATTCAAACCTCTCAGCTGTACCCAATTTTGGCTCAAAATTTCACTCTTCCCCCTAATAATCCCTCTACAAAATGGCAAAGTTGGAAGAAAATGTGGAGGATTTACAATTAATGTTGCTGTTCTTTTTTTGACTTTTCCCGGTTAGGGATCGCCACAGCGGAACTCCGGTCCACTAATGATGGACAGTAGATTTTTTACTGGTGCCGATGTGCCAACTCAATGCCCAACCTTCAACAAAGGAACGTCCATTCTATGCATGTCTTTCGAATGCCACTCAACCGCGGAGAAGACATGCAGACTCCACACAGAAGGCACTCCAGCCGAAAATCGAATGGGAGAGCCTCTTGCTGCAAGGCAATAACACTACCGCTGCACCACCGCAGCTTATGATTAGAGTTATAGATTACTTTTAATTTCAAAAATGCATGTAGATTCTCTTATTTTGTCAGCTGCTCAAGTTAATAGTACTAATATTAAAAAATCGTCCCATCTTTGACAGGTTCCCAGCTGTATTGTATGGCAATTTTATATTTTTACATTACAGTTTTGGTCAATTTTTCATTAAAATTGTGGTTTTCTGGCAAATAAGTGGCACATCACTAAAGATTGAAGTTAGAAAATAATGACATACATTTGAGTTACAGATGCCCTACCCTTCAGAAAATTCATACTAATGCAAGACATACTATTCTATTATCTTTCTAAGTTTATAAGAGCGATATTTAAAAATTGTCATAATTTTTTGGGCCTTTGTCCCACTTCTATTTAAGGCTTTGTCCAGATTTCTTGCTTTGAGATAGAGAGGTATGACAAATGTGTCAGGGCCATCACCATCAGCCAGAGGCATTTCAAATTGTGACATACTTGTTGCACCCCACTCCCCACATAGTGACTCTGGATGTGTCCAAGCAAGGCAAGGATCAGTTATGCAGTGTAAGTGTGCAGAGTATACCCCATCCAAGGTAGGCACACATACTACAGTGGCTTTTCATCTGTCCTTGATTTTGCAGAATGCTCTGGTTTTCTGTCATATTTTTATACTGTTGATTTATGCTTCTTCTTATTCAGAAAATGCATGTTGTTGCAGTGCCTTTTGCTCTGTGTTTATGTAGCAATGCTTTAATGACCATCAGGTAAGCTTGGCTGAGACTGTAAGATGCAAGTAGGCTTTAATAAGCATACTATTAAAGAATTACCAACATTGAAAGCATTTTTGTTGTTGCCATGCAGAGAATATTTACATAATTTGGTAGTGTATAAGCCTTAGGTATTAAAATGCATATGACAGTATTTGTAATAAAGCACATGATTACAGTATTTTCATAGGCTCGTTACATTTGTTGGAGACTTGCAGCCATCTTTGCAGGCTTTACTCGTAAACTAAATAGAATGCCAATCTATCATGTGTGGTCCTTAACCTGTGCAGTAATCCTTTAAGCAATGTATCTTGAGCTTGTTTCTTGTTTGCTGTTCATTTTTTACTTTGATTATGTTTTCTCCATGAAACAAGTAGATAGATGTCAGGCAGCAGGTCTTTTTTGGATAAGAAACATTTTTACAAGTGGGGGCAATACAAAGATTGCTACTTTCAACATGTTACCTGGTACTTTTATAAAACTGAATATAAATTATAATTAGAACATCAGTGCAAAGCGAAGTGGTTTGAGCTGAGTGCTGCTTGTTTTTTATACTTCATTTTGACTGGCATTCCAGTAATGGATTTAAAAGACAATTTATTTTCTCATGGCTCACAACCTTTTTGTTTCTATGTAGATATTAAGTAAGCTGTCATGTAGCCAATGCATTGGAATATGTTTTCTTCTACACTTCATTTTGCCTTGATTGGACTCTCATAATGATGGTTTGGCACCCATGGCAACATACTTAATTAAAGTCCCAGTTTTTGCTTTTTTAGCATAGATCCATGCCTTTATAGTTGACCACACCCTGTTCTGTTGGCCCCACTCATTCAGCTGTATCCTGCAGCCCATCTTTGATCTGAAGTCACCAGCTGCCACTGATCAGATCCCATAGAAGCTGTATTCCTGGTCTTGGACAGTGCTGTTTTAACCTGTACAGCAGTAATACTGGGTGCCTGACAATCTACTGGTATTGTGATTGGTCCTTTGTGAGGGAGGGGTAAAGCTGGCACTGAATCTGTCGACCAGTATATTGGCAATATCTTTTGGCTCAGTATAGGAGGTACCATTGTGCAGAAGCTCAGAGCAAATCTGGGTATTGTTGTGAAGATTCTGGAGATTATTTACAGAACTATAGAAGGCCTTGTGGCTGTCTTTACTATCTGCTGCAATTCTGTTTTCATACCTAGCTTTAGAGGATTTGATGAGGGATCTCAACTTTTTTTTGAGGCAAATAAGGGAGTTTTTCCAGTCTTTGGGACTTCACCTTATTCCACATCAATTTCCTCTTTCTGTTGTAAAGTTTGTTTATGGCAAGGGACCACCAGATTGGCTTCCTTTTTTTGGAGGAGAGTGTCTTGGTTCTATTGGGTATGGTGAGATCCATGCATTTGAGTATGTGTTCGTACAGTGTATTGGCGTATGATCCTGCAGTCATGCAACTATTCTCCATTTGCATGGGTGCTGTGAAGTTAGCCACCTCTGTTTTTAGGATCCCAAAGTTAGCTTTGGAGAAGTTTTTCATGGTGGTTACCTTTACTGGGGTGGGGTGGGAGGAATGTGTATTTCCAAGGTGATTAGTTTGTGGTCGGATCTATCCATGGAGGAGCTGACTATTGGTGTAGATCAACGGTTGCCCATGTTAGTAATGACCAAGTCAAAAATGTTGCTACCTCTAGTAGGGGTAAGAACGAGCTGGTCCAGGGCATTGGAATTAATTAACTCCAGGTAACGTTGGGCAAGTGTATTGGTACATGAATAGTTTACCCAGTTAATGGAGGGGTAGTTGAAGTCACCTAGTAAGAGAGTGTTAGGTTGGACCCTAATATTCTCAAGGGTGCTTAGGAATGTGGAGTGTGAGTCTTGGAATATGGTTGGGGACCTATAGCAGGCTATGACCTGAATTGCTGTCTTACCCAATGTTAGCTGCACCTGAAGTATCTCTGATGCATTATGTTGGGCTACCAGTCTGGAGGTGTGTGCATCCTTTATGAATATGGAAACACCACTGCCTTTGGAGCTTCAGTCCAAGTTCTTAGGCTGAAAGTTGTGGAATGAGTTATAGCCTGGTAGTGCAGGGGTGCTTTCTGCTGCCTTGAACCAGGTCTCTGTTACAGCACAAATGTCGATGTTCTCCATTTTAAGGAGTGCCTCAAGTGAGTGTATTTTGAGATTTAGACTTCTAGCGTTGAGTAACATGACCCTCAGATTGCATTTATTTGTAGCTGTTATGGTGGTAATTTGGTCTTTGGAACACCACCTAAAAAAGGCACTACAGGGGTGGCAAGAGCCTTGGCCAGTATTAGGATGGCCAGGGGTGACAGATGCAGGCCATCTCTGCCAAAGCATCAAGGTCTGTTAATCATGGCACCCCAGACAGACAGATACTGGATCCCCTTAGAGTGACACCAGTTGTTGAAATCAATAATTTTCTGCTTGTACTGTGGTATCATTCTGGGTGACGGTAGGATGCTGCTAAGGGCTAGGGTCATACCCACCTGGGTACATAATCCAAGAGCTCCTCCATATCTCTTTTCATAAAGTCCAGGGAGGTATGTCTCAGGTCATTCACACCAACATGTACAATGACAGAGTCATATTTGTACCTGTTGTTGAGTGACCTGAGTGTGTGCATTATGTGCCAGTTCCTGGCAGCTGATTGTTACTTTCTCCTTATTCAACCTAGTTAGTGAGACATCAGTGTGCCTCACTATCGAGTCACCTATGACTAGTGTGTTGGGCATGCAGTTTTGCCTTAAGGGCTTTGGTTGAGTGGCACACTGTTTAGGAGAGTTATGTGTCTTGTGATTATTATTGTGTTGTGGTGGTCAAGTACATTTCTGCCTTGGAGGTCCCTGCTGATTGAGTAGATTTTTATTGAGAGCCTCCACAAAGGTGGGTGTGCGGTTTGTGTTTTTATGTGAAGGCAGTGCTGGAGTGTGTTACGAAGGGCTATGTGTTCCATGTGGTGTGCTGCAAATGTTGACCTTCTCCTCTTGCCCAGCTATTCCAGTCTTGGCTGGAGAGTGAGTGGCTTCCAGTTTGGATATATAAGTGCATCTCGCATGTCTGAGTGTTGGAAGGTAAGAGGAGAGGGTTGTTTGTGTACATGAGGCAGTTGCTACATTGTTGCATATGAGATGCATATACAAGGAATGTATTTGTGCTAACCAACAGTACTGCTATTTTTTTCTACTTCATCATATGTAAATAAGTAGAAAGGGACATGTTATTGACATTTGTCATCATTTGCAATCACAAAAAGGTGGTATATTAACTTTAACACATTTTAGAAAAATGTGTATCTTCGTGTAAATGTTAAACAGCATTGTAATAACACTCAAAATGCATAAGTGGCAAATGATAAAATAAATGTGATGGCATTTCATTAGTTCAAGGTCTATGATCCTAAGTTATACTCATCTACTACATGATTAAGGGCATGCTCACAAGGAGTTACAGTGATCACTACCATAACAGTAAGCAAACAATACAAACATGCAAGAAAATGCCATAACAGCAGTATGTCATAGAGTAATAAATTTTATGTAAGCCCTCATGTCCAGTACAGCTCTACAGTGTGAGAATAAGAATTACGACAATACATAAATGTTTGGAGAGAGACATGAAATAAAGAGCTTTATTATTTGGAAAATAAGTAATTCCTATAGGCAATCAATGACGTACTCAACATTTCCATCTTGCCAGACCCAGAAACATGACAGGACAAATATCAGAAAGCTCCATATCAGCCATTGACACCACAGAAATAAGCATATTGTTTGTGTCATAAAGAATACCCTTAAGAAGCTTACAGCACTTTCTTACTGTAATGCCTATGGACCTCTTACCTTGGAGCAAGATGCCTTAAAACATGGCCCTCTGACTGCACTATAACTACTTTCTTTGACTAGGCCACTCCTCTCTGACACAGTTATCTGACATACAGATGTTACCAGATTCAAACCTCTTCCTGCCTATCATACTACACACTATACAGCACTGTCTGTTGACTGTCTGCCACAGGAGATAGCAACGGAGCTTGTACTGAAATTAATGTGTGAAGTAAGTGGATTTTATGATAATTTGTACAATATTTATTTGTCAGAATGATGAAAAGGTGGTGCCTATGTTAATGCTCCCACCACTGTGAGCAGTCCAGTATCTATGTTTCCTGGCTAAGGAGGCTTTTTCCATAGTTTTTAATTACACTTTTCCAGAATTGAACTATACTTTATCTATGTAGATATGCTATACAAGTCAGTACTCAACACGTGTCACAGGAGCTCTCACGCCATGACATTCCCAGATCAATTGTTTTAGTGCCATGAACTCAGAAACTTTGTTTATATTTGTTTGTGCGACATAAATATGGCTAATAATAACTTGATGCAAATGTGTTTGTGTAATAACAGCACATTCACACAATGTTGCCCTTTGCCAAAATTGAACAGCAAGCATTAAAATCCACTCACTAACAAAATGTGCTTGAATCACAGCTGACACAGTAGAAATCTGAACACAACTGTGACACTCCACTTCTGTGAAGTTGTTACATCATATAATTGTGTTGCAAACAATTTATATGAGGTAAAAGGCATGGAATTGAAACTATACATATTATAACTGTGTTGTATGTCATGCATGCATAAAACCATAAGGACACACAATGCTTTAAGTCACTCACCCAGTGTGGGTTTTGAACACATGATTATGTGACTACAAATGCTGCAGTTATTTATTTATGTATTTATTTATTTATTAATTCATTTATTATTTATTACTTATTTACATTTGTTTACGGGGAAAGTCCAACTAGGCCAGAAGCCCATTTTTATTGGAGGCCCGGGGAGAAAAGCTCCACAAAAATACAAGCAATATACAATAATTAGATACTACAATAGTATACATACAGTAAGATGCAGAATACACATCTTCTAGTTAGTCTATACAAAGTAGTATTCAATACAGGTTTCTATTAGATACAGGTTATAAATGAAAAAAAAAGCATTTCAGTGAAGATCGCTGTGAGAAAAAATAAAGTTAGCAGTGTGTACATATTAAATAATAGTTATGACCAAATGAGATTTCCTTTACATATATATTTATTTTTGAGTAGTAATAAACACTGAGGAGAGGGAGAAAATGTGGTGGACAGTGTGTTGAGAGAGTTATAGATATCTTGTCAGTCAGGTTTGGCACAGGAGCATTGCCAGTTCCTGGATGGATGTTCAAATAGTAGTTGTTTAAAACTGGTAGATTCAGGTGTGTTTTGGAGGGTGTGAGGCAGAGAGTTCCATAATTTGGCAATTTGATTTGAGAATAGGGCTTTACCTTGAGTGTTGTTAGCTTTGTTTACTGTGAGAATGTTTCTGTCTGCAGATCTTAGACTTCCTGGGCATTAGTAGGGAACAACAAGTTCATTGAAGGATGGGAAACTGTCAGGATGGAAGATGATACTGTGTGTGAATTTAAGTTTTAGAGATGAGGAATGTTAGGTAGCTTGAGCCAATTTATGTAGAGCAATACAATGGTGTGTTTGGTGGGGAAGGATGGCTGCGAAATGGGCTATTTTGTTGGAGTAAGCTTCCAATTTGGTTAAGTCTGATTTTTTTTTAAGTTGGTAAAGAGGGGGAAAGCATATGAGAGTGTAACGAGGAGGAAGGTTCTGGATATGGTTAGTCTGGTATTGTCAGTGAGGAATGGCTTGTTTCTATACAGTGAGCCAAGTTTGATGTGAACTTTCTTAATTGTGGTGGCTATGTGTTGGTCAAATCTGAATTTGTTGTTAATTGTCACTCCAAGGAGTTTTGTATGCTCAACTGGTTGGATGACTGTGATTACATGATATTGTGAATAATAAATGCATCACAGTAGAATTGTTGCAGTAACTGTAAGATATTTTGGTGTTTGAAGGCTGTACATCATGTTATTGCTGAAAGGGTCATGTGTGCCAGTAATTTGTTTAAAAGACATTTGCTATTTTCCCCATGACATTGTCTAATGCTAGGTATGCCCAGACACACGTCATGTGTAATGCAGTCATTATGGTGATGGCAATCATACACAGTGTGTAGATAATCATGGATTCCAACACAAGCCTTACTAAGACAGCAACATACAGAACATTGTCTCATGTCCTCATGTCCAGGAGAAGGCCTAGTACTTCTCTTATGAAAGCCACAGTTCATCAGATGGCGTCATCAATGTCAAATAAAGCATTTATCTGTGAAAAATGAGCAGAAGTTCTTGTAAGAAGAATCCCCAGCTATACATGTACACTACAGATAACTGGGTGACAGCATTATTACCTACATATGCATTCATAGTCGCACTGACACAACTGAATATAAGGAGTAATGGTTGGATTTGTACACACTACCTAAGATCACAAGTACAGAATATATCGTAAGCATCATGTGAGATGTCGTTGGTTTACAATTGTGACAGTGCTCATTTGAATGGATGACATCACCATGGTTTAATACTGTGATATTTCTGCTAAAAATATAAGACAGTAATGGAAGGGCACAAAAACATTGTACAACTACACATCTTATATCTATTTCAAGGCTTTTAAACACAGCACAGTAGAGAAACAGATACAGTAGTCAGTTAGTGCTGCATTCAAACCACCTATCTAGTTAAACAGTCTAGACAGTACAGTATCAAAAGCCAGTGTCACCGGGTAAGTCATGATACATCTGTGAGAGAGTGCAATTTTGAAAGTCTGATGCAGTCATTGTGTTTACAAAATTAAGTTTTGCCTGGTAATACTAGAAATTTATATGGCAGCCTTCTGCCAGTAAAAAATAATTCTCCTAAGTGGAAGTGTACATAAGGGATGCTGTCACTGATACAATTGTAGATGACAGTACACACAGTCACAGTATTTAAGCAGTGCTGGATTCAACCCCTAACCTATCTGCCCTATCTAGTTACAGAACATAGAGACTACAGTATTAATTGAAAGCACCACAGCAGAAGTCTGAATTTTAAAGTGAGAGAGTGCACTTATAAAAGGATGATCTCATCAATGTGTTGCATAGAAGAGTTTTGTGGTAAAAGTGGAGTCCTTTCCAACTGTAATTTCCAACTGTAAATGTTTCTCCTAAATGGAAGTAGATAAAGGATTTCTGTTAATGAAGCTTTACATACATGAGTCTTGAGTGGCACACAAACACATGTAAATTCTACATTGCTGGATTCAAACGCAGTACATATCTAATTACAGACCCTGTAAAACACAATATTAACAACGAGCACCACAGAACAAGTCTGATTTTTAAAGTGAGGGACTGCACATATGAAAGGATTCCCTCAATTGTGTTTTGCAGAAATGTTGATTGTTGGATTAGTGAATAGGAAAACTTCTTCCACTTTAAATGCTTCTCCAGGGTGGAAGTAAATGCAGCATGTCTTTTGAAGAATCTCTAAGTACCTAATATTTAAGCTAAACATATGTTCACTATTGTAAGATTTGAACCTTTATCCTAACTGGTTACACAATCCAGAGAACACAGTATTACTGGCAGGCACCATAGCAGAAGTCTGTCTTTTAAGGGGATAGAGTGCAATTTTGTCAGGATGGCCTCATCATTATTTTGCAGAGAAGATGCTGGTTTAAAAAGTGTGATAAAGTGGAGAGGGAGCTGTGCTCAAAGTTAAATTTATTCCCTGTGTGGAAGTTGACACAGCACATCTGTGTTGGATGTCAAAAAATGTGAACACAAGACCAAGAATCACCAAAATCCACGGCCACAGTACCCAAATCTCCAAAAAATGTGGTTAGAAGCAGTAGGTTAAGAACAGTACATTTATTGGTACGTAATCTGAATCACACCAAACAGCAGCAAACAATAAACCAAGCGCTTTCGCTCGGTTATTACCGAGCTTCTTCAAGGTTAAAAAATCTGTTGTGTAGTCAGCCATGTTAAATACTAAATGCAAAATCACATGACATACCCCCCCATGTGAATCATCCCTAATCAGTTTCTTAAAAATACAGTGTGTATAAACTTTCCTTAAATATTAAATATATGTTCCAATCCAAAAATCAAACTCAACTTTAAATCCAGTAATGCCAAAAATGAAAATATATAATATATTACAACACATGTAAAAACACATAAAAAATAATAAAATAAATGGTAATGAAATAAATAAACATGACAGTAATAAATGTTAAACTAAACCATGAAAGTAAATAAATGTAACATCTTCATTACCAATACAGCACATGGTAACCAAACTAAGCTTGGTTTATTGTTTGCTGCTGTTTGGTGTGATTCAGATTACGTACCAATAAATGTGCTGTTCTTAACCTACTGCTTCTAACCACATTTTTTGGAGATTTGTGTACTGTGGCCGTGGATTTTGGTGATTCTACATCTGTGTTGGAGTTTTACTTATCTCACACTAGCAATGGATACAAATTCACCTCTGTCACATTCATACCCCCTACATATCCAGTTATAAAACCTAGAGAACAAATTATTAACTGCAAGTGCCACAAAAGAAGTCTGACTTTTATAGTGAGATAGTGCAGTTTTGACAGGACAAACTCATCAGCATGTTGCAGGGAAGATGATTGTGTTAAACGTGGGATAAAGTATAGAGGGAGGTGCGTGCAAAGTTAAATAGATGCATCACATTTGTCAGTGAAGCTTTATATACCTTACACTAGAGCCACACACACACACACACACACACACACACACACACACACGTTCACACCTGTTAGATTTGAACCTCCTACCCATCTAATTATGCAATTTACAAATCACAGTGTTAACAAAAATATGTCACAGGAGAAGTCTGACTTTTTTAAGGGGAGGGAGTGTACTTTTGACAGTATGAACTCATTGTCATGTTGCAGAGAGGATGATTACTGTTAAAAAGTGGAATAAAGTGCAGAGGGTGCTGTGTCCAAAGTTTTTCTTTTTTCTTCTGAGTTGAAGTAGACACAGCAACTCTGCTGTTGAAGCTTTACTCATCCAATAATATAAATGAACACGTGCACACAAGTTTATCGCTGTCAGATTTCAACCCCATACCTATCAATTACAAAACCTAGAAGTTGCAGTATTAACTGCAAGTGCCACTGAAAAAGTCTTATTTTATATAGTGTGAGAGTACACTTTTGATAGGATGACTTCATTAATGTGTTGCAAAAATGAGTATGTTACAAGTGGGATGATGTAGAGAGGAAGCTGTGTTCAAAGTTACAGTTTTATCCTGGGTGGAAGTGGACACAAAACATTTGCTGTTGAAGTTGTATTTATCTGACACAAGAACAACACACTCACACAAGTTCACCACTGTCAGATTCAAACCACCTTCCTACGTTATAAAATCTAGAGAACACGGTGTAGGAGATGCAAGCAGCAAAGAAGATGTCTGGCTTTAAAGATGTGAAAATGCACATTGGTAAGTATTAAAACATCACTGTTTTGATAATCTGCTAGTTTGATTCACAGGTTTTGTGGAATATGTATGTGTCTGGACAAGCTGGCATAACATTGCTGTGCTTGTCCCATGTAATTACATACATATGTGATAACATCTACTGTCATTCATGTACATTGCATTACTATAAGTGATATGCACCTTTTTTTACATCACGGTATTTTAATGACAATCACAATTCTAAAGGGATGGATTGTCAAGCAAGCATTTATGACAGTTCATCCAGGATGACTGTATGCAAATGCTAACCATTTACATTGCAGTTCTATTGTCTCATGCTTGACAATGAACCTTGACAGTACAAACAGATGGCTCAAAATACAACAGTGCACTATGGAATAACACTGATGGATTATGTGTGAAAAGGTTACACATCACTGTAACAAAGTCGCAAGTGTAAAATGTTGGAGTATAGACATATAGTAATAGACTGAATTAAATGAGTCAACATTACTGTGAAATCCAGATGCCTTGGATTTAAAATTCCAGTAACCAATACAGGAGTTGTACAACCTGACCACATAATTCCTTGTTGTAATTTTTTTTAACTCTGTCCCTAAACCACACTACTGGCAAGCTCATTTGCATTGTTGATGGAAAAATATTAACACATGCATTATCATATCCTGAGTTGTTGAACTTAGAATGGGAATTAGCAGAACTCTGTGGCGCTCTGTGCCAGCCTTGGTGCAAATTAGCACTACACACATACAACCATATCTGAATCTGATATAGTACATCAAAGATATGTATTATGGTCATGTTTTATGTTTCATGTGTGATGATATACACATTTGTCATGACAGTTGTAATTCTTCACTCCTTATATGTATGATACAGGTGTATAATGAAACAAATGAGGGACCAAGCATGTTATTGCTGATGGAAACATGTCTTATGGGAACAGTATTGAATGAAGGAGGTTTATTTGATGTCACAGAAGGGGTGGGAAAGGGGGAGTCATTTGGAGAAAGGGATACACATGCAGAGATACTTAATAAACTAGTTTATGGTTCATTCCTGCACATATTTCTGTTGTGTTGTGCTAACTTGCTTTTTCTGAACTATATAAATGTATAAAATGAATCTATGGCTTTTCCAAATACCTCCAATTGTCAATGGCTCTTAAGATATTCTCAAGGGTAGGGATGACAAAAAAAAACATTAACATCCAGAAGTGTGTATAGGTTCATAGGTAGGTACTAGGTTATCGGCCCAAGGGCCTATGTAAGCCTAGCCAACAAGGTTCCCTGGCTTATGCCACCAAAGAGAGTTATTTTCCTGTGTGACTGTTGAGCACAGACACAGTAGTGATCCCCGGGGTGTATTTCCTATTTCCCATCCACTCATCAAGATTTTTCTTGAAGAGTGCTAATGAAGAACTTTGCTTGACATAGATGGGTAACCTGTTCCAGAGTATGGAAAGTCTCTGGGACAGGAATCTATTCCTCCAGCATGTCCTGTTTATTGTGTTGACAAGGTTTAGGTCCCTAGAGCGTGTAGCTCAGAGGGATTGTGATTTCTTTAGGTGTAGCATGTCCAACAGTTCTAGGTTTGACATAGCTTTATATGTTAGACAGAGATCACCTCGGAGTAGGTGATATGCTACAGAGTAAAGCTGGAGTTTTTTTTTGGCTGTCAGTATAGGACATTTGTTTGAGGCCAGTAATCCTCTTTGTGAGGTACTTCTGTGGCCTTTCCAACTGCTGCAGAGTTCTTGTGAGGTACATTCCAAAAGGGGCATTGTACTCTATAATGGGACTAATGAGTGTCGAGTAGAAGGGAACAATGATCGCTTTTTTCCTGGATGAGAACCCTTTTATGATGAGGTGTGCCACATAGAAGGACTTCCTGACTACTGTGGTGATGCGACTATCAAAGGAGAGACTACTGTCCACCTGAGTCCCAAGGTCTCTTATCACACATTTGGTGTGAAGTAGATTGCTGCCTATGTGGTAGCTCATGGGTACATAGTTTTTACCAAAGGGGATGACACTGTACTTTTTGGCATTGAGCTTGAGGCCATGGCTCTGACATCAAGCATCTGTCTCACCGAGGCCCTTCTGTAGGATATCCACATCATTTGGGGACTTGACTATGGCTCCTAGTTTGCAGTCATCTGCGAACTTTGTTATCCAGAGGCTATCTGTGTTAGCCTGTACTTCAGAGAAGTAGATACAAAACAGGAGAGGTCCCAGGACGGAACCCTGTGGTACTCTACTTGTCACTGCATTGAGGTCAGATTTGGAGTCTGCAACTTTTACAGTGTGGGTTCTGTCAGTGAGCCAGTTGGCAACCCATCTTGTGATGTAGGGATTTATACCTGGTTTAGTGAGTTTAGCTATAATTCCAGAATGGGTATAGTGTCAAAGCCTTGGCGAGGTCAAGATAGGCTGTGTGAACCACCTTACCCTCATCTACGGCTTTGGTGACTGCCTCAAAGAAGTCAATCAGGTTCAGGAGGCATGATCTGCTTTTCACAAACCCAAACTGGGTGAGATCCAGAGTTTCGAGGTTACCAGTGTCTTTGTTTATGAGTTCCATGATGATACGTTCCATGGCCTTGCAGACCAGGCTCATCAGGCTAATAGGTCGATAGAGGCCGGGATCAGTGGTGGCTCACCCTTTGTGGAGTGGGATAACTGTTGCTGTGCACATTCAGTGGGCACAAAGCCTGATGTGAGGCTATTATTGAACATGGTGCTTAAGTGGAGAGCCAGTTTGTTCTGAAGTTCATGTAAAATGCAGCCTGGGATGTTGTCCGGTCCCATGGATGCTGTGTTTTTGGCTTTAGAGAGTGCAGCTTCTACCTGCATAGTTGTGATTACAGGGACTCTGCATTCTTCCTGTATAGATATGGGCCCTTTAGGGGGTGAGAGGGGGGTAAGGTTAGCACTGAACTCATCTGCCAGGATGTTTGCAATATCAGTTGGTTCTATAATTTTCATGCCTTTGTGCTGTAACTCAGAGCAGATCTGGGTGTTGCCATCAAGATTCTTGACATAGCTATAGAATGCTTTGTGGTTGTCCTTAGAATTAGTGGTGATTTTGTTTTCATAGCTAGCTTTGGAGGATCTTATAAGGGATCTCAGCATCTTACTGAGGCTAACCAGGGAGCTTCTCCACTTATGGGATTTTACTCTCTTTTGCAACAGTTTCTTCCTTCTGTTGTACAGTTTGTTTATGGCAGGGGACCATCAGATTGGCTTCCTTTTTTTGGAGGATAGCGTCTTGGTTCTGTTTGGGATAGCACGATCCATGCACTCGTGTAAGTACTTACTGAGTGCATTTCTGTAGGATTCAGCAGTTGTAACTGTATTGTCCATCTGCATGGGTGTCATGAAGTTCATCACTTCTATCTTAAGAAGCATAAAGTTGGCTTTGGAGAAATTTTTTACCTTGGTTTCCTTAATGGGGGGTGGGGGCAGAGGCAGGATGTGGATATCAAGTGTGATTAGCTTATGGTCGGATCGGACCAACAAGGAGTTGACTTCAGGTTTGGAACACCGGCCACTCATGTTGGTAATGACTAGGTCTTGGATATTGTTGCCCTTGGTGGGAGTGTTGATAAGTTGATCCAGGGCATTGGAGTTTATGAATTTCAGAAAGTGTTGAGTTAAGAAGTTGGTACATGAGTAGTTTTCACAGCTAATGATGGGGTAGTTGAAGTTGCCCATTATTAGGGAGTTTGGTTGAACCATAATATTTTCCAGTACATCAAGAAAAGAGGAGTGGGAATCCTGGGGCATGGTGGGGGATCTGTAGCAAGCTACATTTTGGATTGCAGTTTTGCCAGAGTTAGTTGCACTTGGATATCCTCTGATGCATTATGCTGAGCAACTAGCCTGGAGGTGTGGATATCCTTAATGAATATGGACACACCTCCGCTTTTGTTGTTTCGGTCCAGGTTACATGGCCGAAAAGTGTGGTATGAGTTATAGCCTGGTAGTGCAGGGTGCTCTCTGTAGCCTTGAACCAGGTCTCAGTCACTGCACAGATATCGATGTTCTCCATTTTAAGGAGTGCCTCGAGTGAGTGCAGTTTGAAATTTAGACTTCTACCATTGAGTAACATTACCCTCAGTTTTTGCTTGCCTGTTCCTGTTACAGTGGTGAAGTTGTTATTTGAACCTTGTCTAAAAAGGCACTATAGAGGCAGCGAGAGCCTTAGCCAGTATCTGGAATCCCAGGGGTGACAGGTGCAGGCCATCTATGGCAAAGCATTGTGGTCTGTTGATCATGTCATCCCAAGCAGACAGATACTGGATTCCATTAGAATGACACCAGAAGCTTAGTCAATAATTTTGTCCTTGTACTGCGGTATCATTCTGGGTGATGGCAGAATGCTACTCAGTGCTAGGGTCATACCTGCCTGGGGTACAAGATCGGAGAGCTCTTCCATGTCTCTTTTCATGTAGTCCAGGGAGGTACGTCTCAGGTCATTTACACCAACTATGGACAATGACAGAGTCATATTTGTACTTGTTGTGGAGTGACCTGAGTGCGTGGGTTATGTGGCGGATCCTGACACCCAACAGGCAGCTGACAGTAACCTTCTCCTTGTTTAGCCTGGGGAGTGGGACATCAGTGTGCCTGTCTCTAGAGTCACCTATGACTAGTGTGTTTGGTATGTTGTTTTGCCTTATTGGCTGTGGTTGAGTGGCACGCTGAGTCTGTGGGCTATGTGTCATTTGGGTTGTGTTGGGGGATAGAGGTTCCTTGTGTTTCTGGTTTTGAGGTCTCTGTTGCTTAGACAGATTATTATTGAGAGCCTCCGTGAATGTTTTTGTGTTACTATGTGTGGATTTTGGTGGTGTAGATTTAGTGAGACTATGTGATGAGTGTGGTGTGGTGCAACTGTTTACCTTCTCCTCATGACTGTCAAGTTCAGTCTTGGTCGGGGAGAGCTTTACCTCCAGTTTGGATAGATAAGTGCATCTCTCACAGGTTGTAGCTTTGGGTGGTAGGAGGAGAGGGTTGTCTGTGTACATGAGGCAATTTCTACATTGCCTCCAGATGCCCAGATTCATCAGATATACAGGAGAGAACACCCTTGGACATGCCTAAATAAAAAAATATTTTCTTCTAGATAAGTGAGGAAAGTGAGTATAAGAGCTGTTTTCCTCTACGCAAGTGAGAAAAGTTAGTACAAAAACTGTTTTCCACTAGGTAATGAGGAAGATTGAGTGTTATAGTAATTAGTAGCTTATTTAGTGCTTACGAGTTCTGAATAAGTGCTGAGCACGAATAAGCAAATTTAAGTGCTAAAACTAAGAATATCTATCTGCACTCGATGAGTTACAGGACAGAAACAAGTGCAAATGCAGGCTTTCAAATGAGAAAGTTGAGAGAGATGGAGAGATTGCCCAAATGGCCAAAAACTACAATTTCTGGGCCAGAACCACTCCTTAAGTGGTAGACAAGTTACCTAGTGCTTACCACTCCCACCGATAAGCAAGATGGCTTCGTTCCAACACAGAAAGGCTTGGGGGGCTCAGAAGCTTATATAAAGTCCTGGATACAACAAATCTGTATCTGGAACACTAATTACAGGAAAGGTAGGAAACAGGGTTACAGTTTTTTTTTTTTTTTTACAGAAAAATAGCAAAAACAGTAGTAAAAACAATTCACATGCAGTGCAAGCTAGCTCACCTGAGTTTGTAGCAATATTAGACCAAACACAGTTTAAAAAATGCAATTAAATTAAAAAGGACTAAAAGCAAGTGCAGAAAGAGTTTATTAGGTAGAATGTGGTAAAGAGATGGGACTGGGGGAGTGTCCCAGATCAAATCTACAGTGGGGTTGGCAACTGCAAAAGCCACCAAATTTAAACTACAAACCAAAAATAGGGAGGGTGGATGGGACAAAACAGTTTCAACAGAGATCTAAGCAACAACTAACAGTACAAACTCTAAAACCAAAAAATATAGTCAGCTCTGTATATTTGCAGATAGATTGGAAAGCAGTCTCTCAGAACAGGGAGACAACAGTTTCAACAGAGATGTAAGCAACAATTAACAAACTCTATAACCAAAAAATATATACTCAGCTCTCTATATTTGCAGATAGTCTGGAAGGCAGTCTCTCAAAACACAGGTTCCAGCAATTAAATGCAGGCTGTTACTAACAGGTCAAATTTTATGCATATTTTATGTATATCATTTGAAACTCTGTACACTTCATATTTATTGCTGCGTACAATAAAGTTTTTCAGATATGGATAAACCACTGGATTTACTATTCCTCCATGTAGGACTAGCTTAGACCTGCATGGAGGTGGCCGTTTAGGAGCAGGATGGCAGCGCACCATGCATAGTAATGAGGCGTGCCACCTGAGCTCCTAATCTTACATGGAGCATGTAACCATGCAGGGGGCATGCCTGAGAGCAGAGCTCTCAGAATATACATGCCCCTGCAATGAAGAACAGCAGAAATGGCTAAGAAATGAGTGAGACCACTCATAGGTGTCTGCATATCCCCACCAACAGTCTCCCTTGTGCACAACATCAAAAGTAAACAGAAATAAAATGAACAGACCCATTTCTTTTTTTTTTTAATCCGATTAAAGCTAACTATGGGTGCACGGGTGTGCCCATCACTTAGCTACAGTTAAGGCAGCTTAAATGGCTGAAGAGGATAATAAGGAAGATATATGCAAATGAAGCAGCATAACAATAGTGTAGTGGGCAGAGCATTTGCCTTACGAGCAAGCATTCCCAGTTTGAGTCCCACTGCAGCACATTTCATTTTCCATGGCAAAGCATGTTATGACTAATATTTATGTTGCATAACTCACTAAATAACATATATTTATGAACTGGAGTACTGCAGTAAATGCACATGTGAGGTGTCAGTATCATAATGAATAAAGCACTAGTAAGCATTTTTAAGCACCAATAAGCAGTAGTACACATATTTAAGCACTAGTAAGTGGGTTTAAGCCCTTTTGCGCAGAGGTAAGCAATGCGCACACAGGTTAAGCAATTCTGAAGCAACGCTATAAGCATATGTAACCAGAGGTTAGCACTGCTTACCCTAGTGCAAACCCGCTTACAACTGCTCAAAAGTGCCTTAATCACTCTGTATTCAATGGCCCTTGTTCTGCCCATAAACAAAATAAACAGCCATGCAGGACTTGACTCTAGGACCCTATACACCATAGTCACAGAAGTTAACCACCAAGCCATCACAGAAGTACAGAAGAATAAGATATCAGCAAACAAGTCTTCACCATAGTAAAATCAAACTGAACCTGTGAAAAGAATCAGCATACAGACATATGTGCATTAACCCACTACATAACATAAATATGTGAACTGCAGTACAGCAGTAAGCCTAGAAGTCAGGTGTAATTGTAATAGAGTGTTGAAGTCCCCAGTAAAATACAAGGACCCCATACAGTGTATGTACACATGAATCATGGATACCAGACATACATATAAGGTGTAATGAATAATAATTCAATGCCAAAAAGGAATTATAATGCAAAGTCTAATGTAAGCAATGCTAAGCATTGCACAGGCCAGCTTAGGAGGTGTAATCAATGTGTAGGCTAGCTAAATCAGTGTGCCCAGAGGTATACCCCTTTAAAAAAGCCAACCCTAGGTAAGCAGGTTTGCCCATAGCCTAGCCTTTTCAAAACCAGCCAATCATAGAATACTGTGGTAAATTGGCCCTACTTAAACCCATGAGGTAGGAATACATCTCATAACTGTTTGTAGCTTCCCCTTGCAGGCACCATGTCAGGAAGGGGAGAAGGTGTGCGCTTTCATGTGCAGCGCTGGTGCATCTAGGCGTCCATAGTCATGGCAGGACTCCTTGTCAAAGACCATGATCAGAGACTGCTGCAAGGCCAGTACCAGGGCTCCCAATATAAGGCGGAGTCCTGGGACCATCTCACCCATGATCTCACCAGTGCCACTGGCATACCCCAAACTACTGAGCAGGTCAGTCATCACTATGCCGACCTGAAGCAGCGTTAGGGGGACCTCTTGGAGCAGTGCATCCAAGAGGCTATAGTGGAAGGGATGTTCCAGTTGTTTGTAAGTATCACTCCACTATGTGTGTAATAATTGCCAGCTCATGTATATCATGGATAGGTATGGCTAAATATTCCTCTTATGTCCCCCACAGCTGTAATGGAGTGGGCCACGAAACAGGAGGCCCACGTCAGTCACCTGGCATGGTTTCGATGTGAGGCAGGTCAGTAATACTCATTAATTTACTGTCATAGGAAATAAAACTAAAAGTAGTAGTAAATCAATTGCCTGTATAAATCCTGTATTGTTCAAGCAAGTACTGCATACACCAGAGAATATGGCAGGAAGAGTCTCATACAGTTTGTATATAAATAAAAGGGTAACAGCCTGACAATAAAGGTCTAACTGCTGGACTGCATGTGTATACTCTGGTATCATATGGTAATGTAGATTTCCAATCATGTAATAGTACAGTTGTGTTAAGCACTGTTACCGACACCGTGCACCATAAATTGAATGTATAGGAATGCCTGTATATGACTGGTGCAATCCCAAGAAGCCATTTAGTACAACTGAGAGACACATAGACAGAAAACAGGGAAAATGCAGGCAACAAAACCCAAATAGCGCATGCAATTGAGATATGTGAACTGTTGATTTTTTAGCACACACAGCCATGATTCGAATCCTGCCAGTGGTAGTAGTCTGCATACAGAATCATATCCCACAACTGTACAGATATGTCCAGCATGTCCAGTAAAGTGGCCCATATCTGTTGCCTATCAATCTCTTCCCCTGAGAAATCAATGGGATGATCCCAGAATTATAGGCAGCAAACAGGAAATACAGCTGATTGACACACATCTATGAGAACAAAGCTGGCACACTGGCAACTCCTCAAAATCTTATGAGACTAATAAGCCACATATGTCCCTTTTACACCCCAAGTTGTCAAGCTGTGGACAGAGTGTGTACAGTAACAGAGTGAGATGTATGTGCATAATAGTAATGTGGAATCTGGTACTGTGTGTGGGAACATTCAGGTAGTGCTAACAAACATTTCTCCCACAAGTCTGCCTAGATACCAACCCTGTTCCCAGAAATACAAGAATGATACCCTGTACTGGTACTGTTTACATTGGTATTGTATGGCACTGCGACTGATGCAGTTGCTCTGAATAATGAGGTATTACACATCACTGTCACCCACACTGTCCTACAAAATATTACTGTCTAGAAGATCTGTATAAGAGTGCTGTAATACAAGGTGAGAATGCAAAAGCACAGGGGATTAATAAGACAGAAAGCAGATAGGAGATGTACAGCAATATCTATATAGCAGACACAACTGTGATGGGCAGTGTTTAAGTTGTAGCAGACAAAGCCATGGTCTGAATCCTGGAAGTGGATGTATTCTGCATGAGAATCATACCCCACAACTGTACAGATGAGGCCAGAATGTCCAGTATATGGGCCCATATCTGCTGCCTGTCCCCCTGTCCTCCTGGTAAGTCTGTGGAATGATCCCAGATGTTTAGTCAGCAAACAGGGAATACAAGTGATTGTCAAACATCTATGAGAACAAACCTGTCACTGTAGCAACCCCTGAATATGTTAGGAGAGTAATATGCCAAGTATGTCCTATCTATACCCCCATGTTGTCAAGCTGTGACCAGAGTGTGCACAATAACAGAGTAAGATGTATATGCATAATACTAATGTGTAATCTGGAAGTTTGTGTTGTAACAATCAGGTAGTGTTAACAAACATTGCTCCCATGGGTATGTCGGATACGAACACTGTGCTGATAAATAAAGACTATTATAACCTGTACTGGTACTGTTCACTCTGGAATTGTAGGGAATTGTGAGTGTTGCAGTTTCTCTTAATAATAAAGAATCACTGATCACTGTCACCCACACTGTGCTGCATAATATAACTGTAGGAAAGCATGTATATGTGTGTGTCAGGTCACTAAAGGTTGAAGAGGGAAATATTCTAGATATGTCCCAGCACACCTGCATGCAGTCAACACATGGACAGAGTCTGTGCAGAAATAGTTGTATAGCTATGTGCACATCAACCTGGGAGTATGTGTAGAAACAGTTAGTTGGTGTTAACAGACATTCCCTCCACAGGTATACCAGATAAGAGGTGTATACTGCAGGTAAAACCAGTTCATGTCTAATGATGATGACAGCCATATCACTGTCCAAGCTAAGGCTATAAGGTAGTGTAGCAAGACTTGTAAAGTACAGATAACAGTACCGACCAGGAAAGTAATGTGGACTACAGGAATATACTAGTTGTTAATTGACATCCCCCCCCATCATATCTCCAACAATAATCAACATACCCACCCCAAATGGTATGTAGAGACCCCTTTGTTCAGATAATGTCCAATTGTTTGATAAATATTTTAATTGTTCCCATGCATGTGCTATATTGAATTATTCCAACATTGTTGGTATGGTGCCATCATTGTACCTGCATGCTGTTCTTATTACCACTGTGGTTCGATATATGCATGTGTTCTGTTTGCTATGCAACTGTTCCATATCTGGTTTCTGGGTTAATGGGAATATCTATGCATGCTGTTATACCTAACCCTGGAATGTGTTGACTATTACTAACCCACATATGATGATGAAATCTAAACACTATAGCATGTTTTGGAAGACCGGTCCCAGTGGACCCACCTGCCCCACCTCAGCTGGCCATGGCACCGGGCACCAGCATGTCTGGAGCCCAACCCGGGATATCCCTGTTTGTTGGTCCTGCACCACCTTCAGGTGGAACTGCCTCAGGGGGTGGGGCTCACCCCCCCTTGGGAGTGGGGGTAGACAATTACCTGTCACCCGTGGCCAGGTTGGGGCTGTGGTGCACAGAGAGATCAACCAGCAGCTTGGTGATCTTCTAAGCCAGCTCGCGGGCCACGTGTCACAACTAGAGAGTCAGTCTGCCTCTGGGACTCAGCCCCCAGCACAGCCACCATCGATGCTGTGAAGGTACAGTGGTGACTGCCTATGGGTGAGGACCTCAGTCCCACTGTTTCCACTAGGGGACTCATGGGCAGACAATTTCCCAGCACCCCTCCCCATCAAGGTGTTTGTCCTCCACATTTGTCATATACTGCCCCTGTGTGTGTCTTGTTTGTCTTGTCTGACCTACCCAACCTACCTCCCCAAATATACCTACTACCCCTCCCCAACATCCCACTCTCAATTGAAAAAATAAAAAAGGGCCATCTGTTCCCAAAAGAAAAAATCTCGCTCCATACATAGCTGTCCATTTTGTGCACGTGTCCACTGGACACATGTAATCCAGTCTAATTGGCATCACAACTTATTATTGTTGTCCTCACTCCCTCCCAGTGGTTTGAGTGTCCAAATCTACCTCCAAGTTCAGTGTACATGCACAGCTGTTGCTGTAGAAGAAATGAGTAGCTATGGACCTTCTCTATACACTTCCTGCACATCCCTGGTTATTTTCCCTACTGTCTTTCCATCTTTATGCCCCTTTTTTCACCACTTTCCTATCAATCCCTTTTTCTTTTAAAGAAATTAGTGCGTGAGTAAGCGGGAGTAAGCACTTTTAAGCAGCAGTAAGTGGGTTTAAGCCTGTTTGAGTGGGAGTAAGCAATGCTTACACTGGTTAAGCAAATTAGAAGCTGAGTATAAGAAATTGTAAGTGGAAGTTAGCAGTGCTTACCTTCAAGCAAACCAGTGCAAACCCGCTTACAACTGTTGAAAAGTGCCTTAATCACTCTATATCATACGGCCCTTGTTCTGTCCAGCAACAAAATAAACAGCCTCTGCAAGGCTCGAAGCCAGGAACCTGCATACCATAGACAAAGTGATTTACCACTAAGCCATGTCAGATGTACATAACACTGATGTATTCACAAACGTATCATCTAGCCCAGTCATTCATCAGTGCAGAGAATGTATTCCAACATGTAGATGTATGCATGTGTGTAAATATATTAATATCTAAACGGGTACAATATATCTATATATGTATATACATATATATATATATATATATATATATATATATATATATATATATATATATATATATATATATATATATATACAGGTATATACAGACATAGTTATATTTATGTAAGCAGATATATATATATATATATATATATATAGATATATATATACGTATGTGTATATACAGACACACTTCTGTAGATAACAATGGGAAAATAACAAAAACATATATGTCCACATGCACCGTTAATGAGGTTGAGAGGCCCCAAACAATAAATGTCTTGCACAAATAAGTATACACCCCCCCCACAGCCAAACACGTCCGCACTGCAGTACACAACCAGGTATTGCAGATCCCATAACCAGGACCTGACATGACATGGGCAGAAGATGTTAACAGTACTCCATCCCACCTGTATGATGTCAGGCTGGTATCGGTAACATATCATGCAGTACAGTCTGGCTCCCATAGGTAATGTACAATGTGGAAGCTATCAACATCCCCAGGATACATATACACAGACACATATATGCAGATATATATATATATATATATATATATATATATATATATATATATATATATATATATATATATATATACACACACACACACACATATATATATATATATATATATATATATATATATATATATTATGTGTGTGTGACTACACATACACATGCAGAGATATGTATAGTAAGATACATATGTAGAAGGTGCACACAATATGGAACAGCCACTATGCCTACAGTTAACACCTTAGCAACTGGACACTGTATGAGCCACCCATACAAATGACAATCATTGCCTGCAGCATATACCCACAGAGATGTCATAGGATATAACAACACACACATGTATGCATAAATGGAAAACCTTTATTTGTGCACTATTGCAATTGTATATGCCATGTCATATAGCTGTTCAGACACTGACATCCATATAAACAGAGTAATGAAACTGTGAAACAGTTATACTAGTACAGTAGTCTGGAAAGGTTTATACATGTTACTATTCAGGCCGAGCCATTCAAATAGTACAATAGTAAAGGCAGACTGGGCCACAGGATACCAAACAATCAACAGTAAGTAATGCAGGTGTATAGTTCAGCAGCCTCTATCTACACTCTGTACACAATCACTAGGTGGTAAAGACCTCAGTTGACACAGTGGGATGTAACTGTTACATAACAAGGCATAACTGACACCTTCACAAGCACAGTGACAAACAGAACAGTTTGTATGGTAGGAGGCAGTAGGCCTGCATTAACCCAAGTTGTGTAATTAATTTAAATATAGGTGAATTGTATGGTAATGTACATCCAGATACCATAAAGCAGCTCACCCCTGATACCCCCACATGTTGTAACAGCCTAGGTTATTTATGGTGCATTCCCCCCCAGATTCAATAATACAGGGCCATTATACCACTGCTACATACACTGGCATCTGGAGTGCATAAGGGCTCACATGTATTGTGTAGGTGAAGCCTGCACATATATGGCCCCAGACCAACCGTCTGTGTTGGGGATACAACCGCAGTGGACTGATGGCAGGAATGGCAGCATTATATACTCACAGCCCACTACAGAACAACATCTGACAGCATGTCATATGTACAAAGCTTGGTATGTAGGTGGAGGACAGAGGCTGAAACACAGGCCCATATGTGGAAAACTGTTGTCATACACTAAGCAAGTCGCTGGTGTCATAGGATAGTCTGCAACATACTCTTAGTCAGGGATTTGAGGTTAGAAACATAAATGAATGTAGCCATGTACTGATAGCACTCAACACACACACACTGCCAGCGAAATATATGACACAGGACCTGTGTGGTGGACAGACAAAACATGATAGGCACACCTCTAGCCATCAAGAGGACAGGCCCACAGTTGGGACCTATGCAGACAGACTACATTCCAAGATAAACTAGTATGTACAAACAAACCCTGTAAAACCAGTACTATACAAAGCATAACACAACTTTACTCACAGTCTGTCTGTAGTTCTGGAACCTCCAACAAATATGTGGCTGCCCTGAGTGTGCCAGTTCTCCTGTAAGAGCTATTGCTACCTGCTACCTGTAACACTGTTGTCCACACACAAGAAGGATGTCCATCACACAGGAAAGGTAAAGGGACCACGCCCACATGATGTAGGGATTTATAGTAGGTGGCTGCCATGACAGTGGTAATTGGAAGTACTACACAGTAAGATGCATGTAGTTAGCAAGTGGAGGACAGTGATTGGTGCAGACGCCAACACCTGATCATGTGCATCACCTACTAAAGCCATAAGAGAGAGAGAGAGAGAGAGAGAGAGAGAAAGAGAGACAATATTCCAAAACAAAAAGACAAAGGCATAGTGAAAGCCAAAGGAAGAACAAACCAACATTAACCATTTATTTATCAAGACATCATTCCCACAACAGGTATGTGAAGTATATATACACGTAATAGAATGTAGTACATGGTCCATAATAATGGGATAGATGATGTGGAATGATTTATATGTGCCATCAGGTGTTGTTGTGATGATGTTCAACTGAACAACTGCTATGGACAACAGTGTCTTTCCCTGTGGGTAGTGGGCCATAGCCGTCAACTGTGCAGGTCAGCACTGACTGACAAGATGTAAGCCATCGTAGTATATGTTGTGCAATGGGAAGTATGTGTATTACATGGCCAATAGCTGGTGGTGGAAGTAATGCCATTATAATGGACATGTGGGACCCATGGTCCACCACTGGCAGGATAGTCAGGTTAATCTGTAATGTAGCATGCAGGAATGCCATAGGTGTGTATTAGGGTTACCTGCAACCGGGTAGTACATATACCCCCCTAATGTCAGGCTGTGCCCATATGTTGTACCTGTCTGTGTTGTAGAAAGGCATAACAGTGCAGCTATGCAGGAAGGTGTTGTGCGATTGTGGACCTGATGTCTGAATGTACCCCACATATAGGTATGCATATGTGTACATATGTCACATATATAATATATAAAGAAATATATATATATATATATATATATATATATATATATATATATATATATATATATATATATATATCAGCATGTATGTCCACAAATATACAGAAAACCATGTGTAGACATATATTTGAGCACATATATACGTCACATATATCTACACATATATAAATATATACCTATATGCACATGTCTACATATATACAAGCACACACACAAACATATATGTATGTAAAGACACATACCCTATATTACTACCACAGTGACGCATGCTATGTGCAAGGCACCAGCACACATAGCATTGCATACTTGAGCTGTTTTGTTAGCTTTTGCATACCCTACATCAACTTTATTACAAGCTGAGATAAGTACCAACTTGCAGTGCTATACGATAGTACTGAATTTTATTTTTTCTGTTTATTGTTTCATTGAATATTGTGTTAAAAATAGTACTGCATTTATCTGCTTATTTATTTGTTTACTGAAAATTGTGAGCTCTCTCTCTGTTCTCTCTCTGTCTGCAGGTAGTTTTTCCCAGCCACCCTTCCTGTTCTTGTTGTGGTATTAATCTTGGTGGCTTTGGAATTGACCGCCCCTCCTGTAAATGTGTGTTTGAACACTCCTCCTGGGCCCATCTCATTTGCTCACTCAGCTGAGTACAGTGAGATGATATTTTGATTTCAGACAGTCCTACCATTCCCATCTGTTCAGTCCTAGCCCAGCTCTATCCTAGTCTAGTCTCATTATCTCATCCTGCCTAATACAGAGAGAACATTTGAGTAGGCATACCCACTTAGGCCCTGAACTTGTCTGATTGAAGACTGCTACAACAGGGCTCAGTTCTGAGGTTTTTTACTGGTTAATTGGGTAATTTGTTCAAATCAGTTTGCTTGTTTTCTATTGTTATATAAAAAAATTGCACTTTATCTGTTTTTAATGTATTTGTGTTTCTTCCTACTTTATTACCTTATTTTGCTTTTGCCTCTTCCTAAATGTACTCAATTGTGTATATTCTGCTGCATTTATTACTGCTTGGTAGTAGCCTGATTAAATTGTAACTGTTATTCTAAGTCTTTTGGTTATTGCACTTGGGCTTCAGACTAGTTGTTTTACATTAAGAAGGTTTGTGGACTGCATTGTTGTGGCAGGACAGGTAGCTTACATCCTTCTAAGTTGGGAATTGCTGATTGAAGGCTCAGTGTCTGTTATTCTAAAAGTGCATTAGCTCTGGTTTAAGCACTTGGGCTTCAGGCCAGTTATTTTATATTAAGAAGGTTTGTAGTCTGTACTCCTGTGGGAGGAGAGGCTTGATTCTGCCCTTCTGAGCTGGTAATTTCTGGTTAAAGGCTTATTGTGCCTGCTTATTTGATCTGTTTCTTTCTGAAATTTGTGCGCTTTGTTTGCTGTAGCCCAGACGTTAGTAGTTTATTGGCCATTTTGGGCTAATTTCTATCTCTTTCGTTTCGCTGCTATAAAAAACGCATTTGCATGGTCTTGTGCGCCGGGCAGTGCCGGTTAGCTAGAGTTAAACTATTCCCGGCACGACAAAGTCTACTCTTCAATTTTTCCCTTGGAACTAGACAAACTTTCAACTTAAGCACTCAAACCATTCATTTTACAGCCCAGCACTTGCTCAAAAATCATAGCAAGTACTAACTAACCCTAGCACTAGACTCCCTATACTGTCCAGAAGGACAAGGCTCTCAATTCGTCCCTACCAGCTAATCAGTAAAACAGCTCATTTTACCTATTCAGGCATGTCCAAAGGGCAGTTTCTGGTGTACTCTCCAGTCCAACTGGTGAATCTGTGCATTTTGAGGCAATGTTACAACTGCCTCATGTACACAGACAACCCTCTCCTCCCACCACCAAACACTAGTATATGTGAGAGATGCAATTATACAGAACAAAAGAACCTCCTGCACGGTAGCAACTGCACGGCTCAAAAAACTTGACTGTCAGGAACAAAAAAGATACAGAGCCAGCAAAACGGTGACAGAAAAATTATATTGAATGAAAATCACAGCATATTACAAACCGGTTTCGGCTGGCGTAGCACAGCCTTCTTCAGTGTACAAAAAGTTAATAAAAAAGACAATAGCTGAATATATAGTGATAGCGACAATCCCATTGGTTGATATTCACAAATGTTCATTAGTCTGTAGACACTGCATGTAAAAGTACAGGACATATGTCACATATTGGGCTTGTGTACTGCTACGATATGTGGTGATGTGGTCCCATGGCAGATCAAGGATGGGTGCATCAAATCTATAAAGGTGTCTACACCCCCCATAGCCATGGTATGCTCTGATGGTTGTCAGTGTAAAAGTATTGGATTGGACATACATGGTCTGTTGATGTTGACAGCTGTAAATCAGGCATCAGGCATTCACCAATGACAACTGTCCACATATCATCCCAGGTATGTGTTGCTGAAAACATAGGGGCTGTGAGCAGTAAAGTTGATATGACTGACACAGTACTATACATTTTGCCATGTGGTGCACAGTACATGGCAGGTTGCAGAACAGGTGCACAGCAATACTGTGTACATGGGTGCAGTGGTATCCAGGGAAAGGGGCATCACCTAGTGACACAGCACATGCATCACACACATGTATATTGTTGCTAGCATGGATTGACTATAGCTGAACTGCATGCTGTTCTGTACCATATGTTCTGCATGTTGACAGATGGGTAATAGGAGGACTGTGTATACTGTCATTGTGCAACCTCACCTGAATGTGTGTGTGTGTGTGTGTGTGTGTGTGTGTGTGTGTGTGTGTGTGTGTGTGTGTGTGTGTGTGTGTGTGTGTGTGTGTGTGTGTGTGTGTGTGTAGGTGTGCTTCATGGTGGTTAGTCAGTTTGTCTGCAGGGTCACTCTGGTGAAGTGGAAGGAGGTAGATGCATGTAGGATGCATGTGTGCATGTGTGTGTTTGTGTGGGTGGCCATGTATGCACATGTGAGATTGTGGGGTGTTCATACATCTGTAACTCCCTTTGGGTCCATGTAGTACAAATAAATAAATAAATAAATAGTACATGGACGTATAATCACAGGACAGCAAATAGTATAATATGGTCTATAGCATGGGGACAGGCATCCAGAGGGAAGGTAGACATCAGGTACACCTTTAATATTGCATTCAGCAGAGAGGTCACCTACAACTCACGTATGCAGCACTACAGATGCATTGGGCAAGTAATAGTTAACACCAGGGAGTGTATACAAAAATTACAGTTGTCACATGATAGGCTGAAGGAGCAGCATATCTGGCATGTACTGAGCATACAAGTGTGTGATATTATGGATACTACATAGTAGACCACACATATAGGGGCCATGCACATCATGTCCAGACATATAGAGGGTGCATACAGAATGACAGCAGTGAGGCCATGTAAAACCACTACACACATGTCAGGCAAGTAAAGTAGCAACAGGTCTTGTGTTGTGGCTGCTTGTGTAGGCATTTAGAGGACTGATATGTTAATGAGTGGTATCAATGTGTGTATGTTAACAAGTGTGATGCAGGATGGGGTAACACATGGACATATACGTGGGACTGTCTGTAAAGCCATGGACGGGTAGGTATTATGGAGGTGTGTGTGTGGGTGTGTGTGTGTGTGTGTGTGTGTGTGTGTGTGTGTGTGTGTGTGTGTGTGTGTGTACTGTTAAGCAATGTTGTACATGTTTTAAAGTACGTTTATTGTTTTCCCCCACAGGTGGTGAGGCAAGGTGGGTCAGGGTCCCTCCTGCATGCAATCTGATGTTGGTGTCCATACAGACACCGAAGATGATGATATTAATGTTGAGGCACAGGTGGGGATGCCAGGGGCGGACACTGCGCAAACATTTGACATCCCCCTTTTAGCCACCCCAACCCCGCACACAGTTTCATAGCCTATACATACCCCATCACCAGTGGCCATAGTGGGGGGACAGCTGGCATTCGGTGGAAGTGCACAGGAAAGTGTGGTAACCATGCATACTGTGTCTGGTCACAGCAGGCATAGCCAGATGTCTGGCAGGGCACCACATAGGCAGATGTCCCAGGGTGCTCATGGCAGGGCCACTGAACATCATGCCCCTGGCAGAGGTGACATAGCTGATTCCAGCAGGAGCTTGTTTCAGGCTGTCATGCAGCACAGGCACATAAAGAACATTACCACAGACAGGGCCTGAGGCTGCAGAGGGCTGCTCTCACATCTGGAAATTGCAATGCCCGTGAACTGGCTAGTGCCATCTGTGGATTAACTGAGTTTATGGATAGACGGTCTGGTGAGATGATGGCCCTCAACGACCATGGTCTGTCTGTGCTTGAACATGTTGTGGGAGTGCGGTGACATCCGCGTGGACGTAGGCCAGCAACACCAACAGCTGGTAGTCAACGTGAATGTGCTAGGACACCAAGGTGCTCCCATAGTGGCAGTAGCAGCCCTGAGAGTGTGAGGGGTGTGCTGTCCACACCACACCACAGCAGGCCACGTGCACGTGGCCCTGGCCAGTCCTATGAGGGACCTGGTACCAGTGGACAAACATCATCAGCAGGTGAGAGTAAACATCAAGACCTGTACCTGGACATGCACATGGAAACCCTGGCAGGTACAGTCCATGTGTCCATGGCTGGAGGCAGTGAACAACACACCCTGCCAGGAATGGTCTGCAGCTGTCCATAAACACCTGTGTAGGGCAGCCACATGGCAGAACTGTGTGCATGCATACCCACACACTATGCAAACTCATATAGGGCAACCCCATACCTACACACACCACATCACCTTGCCCAGCTCCCAACAGTACACCCTGCACCCACACGCATGGTGTCAAATTTATGGCACACCCTCAGCCTCTGGCAAACCAACATCACACCCTGTGTATATGATGATACCTGTGCCACAACACTGGCATCTATACCATCAATGCAGGGACAGGCTGATATGGGTCTGATGCACACAGTGACTGTACTACAGTGTACCACAGTACTGCAGTGTAACATGTTGTAGGGAGTAGAGTGTAATGCATATATGGCAGGTAATGTAGCCATCCAGCAATGATGCCTTTTAGCTGTTAGTAACACTGGTTGGTTGCGGTCTCTATAATGTTATCTATTTGTGTTGTAGGTGTACATGTGTCAGCACTAAGAAGCCCTGTGCGTATGATGAAACCTGTGCCACATCCCTGTCATCCATACCATCAATTCAGGGACAGGCTGATATGGTTCTGATGCACACGGTGACTGTACTACAGTGTACCACAGTACTGCAGTATAACATTTTTTAGGGAGTAAAGTGCATTGCATATATGGCAGGTAGTGTAGCCATCCAGCAATGATGCATGATAGCTGTTAGTAACACTGGTTGATTGCAGTCCCTATAATGTTATCCATTTGTGTTGTAGGTGTACATGTGTCATCACAAGGATGGTCTGCAGTCATATTCCACAACGGGGTATATCACTGTGGTGACACCATGGCTGTGACATATCTGTAGTACAGTTGAACATATTCCACAGGTTACTAAACTGGCTATTGCCTGTGCTACATGGATAGTTGGCACGCTGAGGCATGTATACTCTGCAACCTGATGTAGACCCATCCACATACATGCACACTGTTACTTGGCAACACTGGGACTAGACCCCTACCTAGCTATGTAGTGATACTGAAGTGTGTGGCTTATATTGCACACACCACACAGTGTTTAGGGTGAGGTGTGTCCCAGGTTACATGTTACATCCTCAGACATGTACAGTATGCTCATGGGGGATGTAATGGGTGTATTTGGACAATACGTAGTGTGACATACCGTCATATACATATTTACAGACACATAACAGCCAGACACACATCTGAGATACCAGGGCCTATCGCTGCTAACTAATGACCATGTGTCCACTAAGTTACAGGTAGGCTGCACACATCACATGCATAACTGGCTTGGATTGTGGTAACAGTTACCTGTATGGTTGATGGTGACAGTGGTAACCATAACGTGGTACATGGGACATACACCGGGTGTACCTTGGCTTAGTGACAGTGTACACAGCACCCACATCCCCCAGTGGATATTGTACTCCCTGAAACCCATGATGACACTCTGTCATACCCACCATCACACATTGGACGCAACTGTGATACAAACCATAGTATACCCCAACAGTGGTACTACAAGGATATGCATCTCATGCACATGCCACACATGTAGTAGGGTGTTGCATTGTCATGGCTCCCCTATGGGCAGCAGCAACACTATCTGTACTACTGTGTGGCAATGGGTATTGTAATAGGAGTATGTGGCCTCAGAATGTTGTACCCTACAGATATACGGACATGCACAACTACACACACATGCCAGAACACAATGGGTATCCCATGCCTATCACCCCATTTGTACAACACTATTGTGCTGGTACTGCAAGACACATGTAGCCAGTATGGGGGGAGCTTAGCAGGTACATGTAATGTCCCATACGACAGCAGCCACAACTCACTATGACAATGGGCGTTGCATTGGTTGTGAAGGCCCTCATAGAATTCCCAAGTATGGGTGTGCTAACACACAGACACTGCTATACTCAGTCATGCACACATACACATGTGTCAGTACAGGGGTGTATCCCTGCAGGTGGTCATAGTTGTGTACCTAGCTATTGTCCAAGGGAAGATGGGTTGTGTAGGAGTTGTGTGTACAGTGATATCCTGCCACCTGCCAGGTGGCAGCGGGCAATCTACCAACAGACACTACTGTTGTGACCCTCAGGGTGAGAATGACATGCAGCAGCCAATCTTCCAAGTGCCTCCTGCACATGGCCACTTTGATGATCAAGTTGACATGTAAGCAACATGCATTACAACACATGATTAGTGTCTGTGATAGAGACCTGTACCCAAGCATGTTCGGTTGACTGTGGTAGTGTAGTGGAGGTACCTGTGGCATATGGTGCATACAGGGTGACATCTTCTATTTGTGCCACTTTTTATACAGCTGGGCAGACATGTCAGTGTCAATCAAGCTTAGGTTGCCTGTACATATCCCAGCTGGATACCTGCTATCTGCACATCTGAACAGGGACTGAAAGTCATCAGCTTGGCAAGTAGCTATGCAGTAGCATGAGTGTGTTGACAGATAGATGTCTGACAACAATATGTATGCCATAACTACATGTTGGATGCCCTCACTTACATGTGCTTTACAGACGGCAGTCTACAGTTACATTCCACATGATGGATCATTACACAGTAAGGGGTATATACTGTGACACAGCCCACACACCAGGGATACAACAGGGAGGCCTCAGTGTCCAGCCATGCTTGCAGGTGTGCCTGTTGTCAGTACTACATTAATCACTCTGCTCTTGCCTGGGTTAGCACTGTCAACAGTAGTACTGCCATGATACACTACATGCCAGTGTGACAGCACGTACCTTGGGCTACTATGCCTGTATGTAACACATTCACATGGATAACAGTGCTGTACAGGCCTCATATATGACACTCACACCCCTTGCTACTGTAATGACAGCACATAGGTGCATGTATTGTACATGGCATTACATACACTTATTACAGGTTATCAGACTGTGTGGTGTGTCCTGGTTACCAGGGCTAAGTTATGCTTAGCAAGTACCAACATTTCTGCAATATAACAGCTAAACTTATTTGCACACTGGTAAGCGCTGCCTACACTGTGTAAGTGCCCATACGTTTACCCATAGCTCAGTACTGCTTAGCTTCATGCAAACCCACTTAAAGCAACACAAAACTGCCTTAACCACTCTGTATCCGACAGCTCTTGTTCTGCCCAGCAACAAAATGAAAAGCTCTTGCAGGTCTTGAACCCATGACCGTTTATACTGATGTCACAACACTTAACCACTACACCATGACCACTGTGAAGACAGCTGTTGTTTTACCAATATAGCTGTCAATACACATATTGAGTAGCATTGAACAATTGCCTTTAGTTCCTAAATTGTGTATTCCTTGTTATTAATATGACTGTTGCATCACATATGTTGTTTTATCATAATGTGCACATAGCAGCTACATATGGTGAGATACATCTGGGAGGGTATACACAACTTTGATGTTTACTCATGACAGGAATATGGTCATATAGGTCTACATATGTCTACATGTATACTCATACATATACTCATACATATGTCTGTATATGCATCTGTATAGTGCTACATATATATGTTCATGTGTACATCTCTTCGTATGTATAACAGTGTATATATATATATATATATATATATATATATATATATATATATATATATGTGTGTGTGTGTGTGTGTACATACACATATCAATTTATATATGTCGATATGCATATGTTATATATCTATATAGATATCTGCATAATTATATATGCATATATTTTCACCATATGTCCTGAACACGGAGTGTAGCCCTACCTCAGCCCCTATAGTCCCAACTCCGTAGTGCAAGTGGATGTCAGGTGTTTATAGCAGGTATATTTGTTGAATATTGCTACTGTAATAGGGATTGTCTTCACAGACATGATGTATGTGGGAGGTCACATCTGCTTTTAAAATGTGTGCCATTGCCTACTGACAGGCATCCTAAGGACATCATAGTATTGTACTGCTGCTAGCACGTCATGCTCCTGTGGACTACAGCAGAGACATTGGCTAATATATGTGGGCATATTGACACATTCGGGACAGTCCAGAGGTGTACACAGAACTCCTTAGTGCAAGACATGTGGACCAAGCCTGACAATGTAGATGCTAACAGCAATGTAGACGGGTATAACACGTAACGACTGGTATACATTTGCCCCCATAAGTTATGCATTCACACAACCATCTGTTCTGACACATAATAACCACTGGTACAGAGGTGCCATGGCCACATACTACCCACTAGATATTGACATACATCTGTACAGCATCCCATTTCTCAGTATGACATACATGACTTTTAAGGGAGGATCAGCAGCAGTACATCTGGAAAGTATCTGGTCATGACATCTCACTGGGTACGTACACTAAGCTGCTAGGCATGTAACAAAGCACTCTGCAGGCTACAGGCAGACTGGCTCAACACTGGCCCCTTAC